>NW_015542332.1:0-82455 GCF_001515605.1 Sinocyclocheilus anshuiensis | reverse complement strand
TACTCCCCAAGGCTTTTTGATAAAAAATGCAGTTAAACAGTAATATTGTGAAATACTATTACATTTTAAAATAACTTTTCTATTTTAATAGATTTTAAAATGTAACTTATTCTTGTGATGGAATGCTGAATTTTCAGCAATCATTACTCAAGGCTTTAGTGTCACATGAATAGAAAGGTCATTAGAAAACCATTTATTTAATGGATTCTTGCTGAATAAAAGTATTAAAAAAGTATATACTTGGTTTTGAAATATTCAAAGCAGAACCAACAAGCACAACTAATACAGCTAAATAAAAAGTAATAATAGTACAGCTAAATAAATAATAAAAGAAAGATATATAGAATGAACAGAAAAGTTTGATCTGGTGCGTTACTTCACAACAGATTAATCTAGGATTATAGATTAATAAATTTCAAGGTACCTGCAGCAAGCAGAATCTTTACTATGATGAAATTAGAGTGCGACACACTGTAGTGGAGGGCTGTGTTGCCATTTTGGTCAGCCATGTTGGCCACATAGCACAGGACATCAGGCGAGACATGGCGACAAGCGAAGAGGAAGTCCTCCACGATCTGTGGGCATGCCCTCTTCTGACTGGACACACAGAACCACTCCTGCTGCACTGTACTCAGGCAGGAACGCTTTTACAAAGACAAACAGATAAAATGAAAAATACATAAATTTAACTAAAATGTTGGGTAGAGTATCTGGGTAAACCACACAGAAACTTTTTAGACATGCTAAGGCAAGAACAAAAATGACACCAAATAAATGAAGCAGGCTTAAATTACTTTTAACACAGAAAGAAAATACAGCAACACTATAATTTTAAACTTCCCCAAATCCCACAGAGTACCGAACAATCTGATCTATATGCCAGTGGGTAATTATGGGATATGAGTGAGTAAACATAGAACACATCAACAACTGAGCTTTTCAGACCGAAATACAGTTTCACAATACATCATAAATTAAGTTGGGTTTGTCCTTCTTTTGTTTTCCTGTTGTTGAGTTATATATTTCTGCGCCTTGAGAAGTTTCATAACCCTAAAACTGGCAACGTATCCTGTGGGATACAAACATTTGAGAGGCTGTGGGAAGAGGCAGGGAAAGTGTAGGTCTCATTTATTGGTTTCATGTTGAAAGGGTGTTTGTTGTGAATATTTAGATATATTGACTTTGTTCATACATTCTTTGTTTAGCTCACGGGCAGCATTTAAAACTGCATGGCCGCCTGTAGTGGGAAATCTACTCACCCTCCTATAAAAGTTGATCTAGCTCACATATTTACACATGTTGGAGGGGACTTACCTGTTTAAAAAAGCTGTTGTTCAGCATTAGCTTATTAGGTTTACATTGAAATTTCATGAATTAAGTGCTTACATTTTTTGTAATCCGTCTCTAAATGTTTGTATCTCAGGGGATACGTCGCCCTTTTAGGGGTATAAATCAAGATATAAAAACATATATATATATACTCTGTGATTTTGTGGCTTGTGTTTTAGAAAATCTAATATTTTTGTAATCCTGACAAAACACATATCGTTGGAAAGGTCTGACAGTCAAGGTTCCATCTTTGGTGACTGTTTTGTAATAGAAGTGATATTATGACAGAAAATTATTGATTTGTGACAGAAAACTGCATCAAAAGAAATCAATAGAGTTTGGGTTTCACCCAGTGGTTATTTTTGGTATAGTGCCCAAACAAAATCTCACAGGAACCACAATTTTGATGATATCAACTTCAAATTTGGAACATAACTTGGTTAGATATATGGCTTGGATTTTTATAGCAATTTGAAGTGCAACATATTTTATAAAGTGTTTATTTTATATACAATTAAAAAAAAATAGTATACTGCATTATCTTTACTGCAAACTTAAACTTCTGTAACTTTTTTATACTTTCTTTTTTTGAAATGCTTTCACTTCAGCAATAATCTGCTATGTGTCTTCTTTAAAAAGAGACCAACCTTAGATCTTATTAGATATTCCAAAGCGTTCAGGAATTACAACCATGTTGTAACAAGCATTTATACACAACTGTTCTGTTTTCAGTTAATTTATACCCCCAAACTGGCAATGTATCCTGTGGGATGCAAACATTTAAAACAAAATTAAAAGTCATGCTTTGAAAAAAATGGTCAAGTTGTATTATTTGTGTCCCAATAAGATGGAAAATAGCAATACATTAATTTTCTGATGTCTCTTTATGGTCTTGCCATTTTTAGGGATAAACATGTTTGCTCACTAAAGCTAGACCTGTCTGAGATGGTTCAACACTGTTGTTGTTGCTGCAAAGCAACTGAACACACTAACAATTCAGCCACTAACAATTTGGGTGAAATGATTACTCGGCAAAAGCCAAAGAGAAGTAAAAAAAAAAAAAAAAAATGAATGAAACCTATACAATCTGTTAAAAAATAGTGATTTAAAGTCTGGGAATCCATATCTGATAATAAAGGATGTACAAAACACATACATTCAAAGGGCTTTAAATGTTACAGACTAAGACTCCTCAAAAAGCATCTACTATACAGTAACTACTAACTGAAGAGAAGAAAAAAAACTGGAAACAATAAAAGCACTGACATTAAAACACAGATCTCTGTTACTGTTCTGAAACTCACCAGTTCTCTATTGGATATAACCTTGCTGCCATTGAGGTGAACCTCCAGAGTTTGGCAGGCAGAAAGCATCTTCTCACTAAATTTATACCTACAGTAGAAAACAAATGTAACATGATAACGTTTTGCTAAACAGCATCATCTTGCACTGATAAAACAAAACTTGTTAGAAGCATGAACCTTTCTTTTCTCTTGGGAATCTTCCCTTTATATTTGGCACTCCTCTCTTTCTCCCTCTTTTCTCTTTTTTTCTGCTCTTCATCCTCAGAATCACCACCCTCAAACAGGGGGTCCACAGTACCTCTGTGTAGATGCAAAGAAAGCGAGAGATGTACAATTAAATGTACAATGCATAGGTATGAATAGCAATGCATATTATTCCAAATTAATCATACAACCAATCTGGTAAAATAATTCTAGTTCAGCATTAAGAAAAAATGGGACACTGAGCTAAAATTTATTAGTTATGATTAAATAATGAAAGCCTTTATTTACCCATGTGAGGCAGGCTTAGGGTTCATACTATCCATGGACTTCAGATTGGTGCTTCTCCTTTTAATGATGGATCTGAGACAACGATCATCACTGGGTGAGCCTGAAAGAGATGCCATCATATTCCTGATTAAATTAATAAGATGGGATACAATATATGACTCAAAAATTATTTTCAAGTAAAATGTGTAAAATTGCTTCTTGTTGTTGATGTTGTTGTTGTTGCTGATTTTTTTTTTTGCAGAATTCTTAAAACAGGTTTTTAAACTGAAGTTTGGGGATAAAATTAAATCTGCATACAGTTGATGTTTATCTCCCTTTCCTTGCAACATAATATTTAAATAATAAATAAGAAGAAATTAAGTCTTTTCTGAGGGAATCCTCTTATTTGCAGATCCTTGCCTTAAAAAAAAAAAAGCTTAAAAATTCCTGAAAACATTCCATTGTTGTTCATGGTCTGCCATGACAGCACCTAAACATGCACACACTCCTTTATGCACCACACACACCTGCTAAATTCTCTTTTTATTCTGAAATGAGGACTCCTGAAACACAAACATTCCTGTCTTTCAGAAACCATGCGCAGAGCAGGCTTCCAGTGTGGATGGTATTCATGCCTGTGTCTGCCACATACCAAAAGACATGAGAGCATTCCACAAGCCAACAGCAACCCAAATATTCTAAGTGTAGGGCTTATTCAGCCAAAAGACAAACCAGAGAGTGCTATTTTCACTTCCTGTTCAAATTCCAATGCAAAAAGATTGCTCTGAAAAAAAGCCTCCTCCTTTCTGCTTCTTTTTGTGTCCTGCATGCACTTCTTTGTCGGGTGGAGTCATTTAGACCAGGATGCTATACTTTTGCTTGCTAACTGACTTGAGTTGCCTTTGAAACAAATAATACATACCATGAAGAGCAGCAGACATCTGCAACTCCATTTGATTCTTTTCTTTAACTTTTGAAGTTTCATTTGATGTCTGGTTTTGTGCAATGCCTGGGAGTTAGAAAGAAAATGAAAGCAAGCAATCAGCTGAAACCACAAAGTATCTAAAATTCCAAAAAATGCTTTCAAAGGCAGAAACACAAATATACACATCATTACCTCCAACTTGTTTATCTAAAACATCATGGGACTGTAGAATGACCTCATGTTTTGCCCCAGGGTGACTGTCAGTTAATAGGTCCTGTTGTTCTTTAAGTAATTTTTGCATGCGATCTATATAATGGTCAAGTCCAGGCTCAGTCTGCACAAACATTTGGCCCTCTGAGTCGCGTATTCTCCCGTCTCCCACTTCTACGCCAATGCTACGCGTCTTGACCGGATCTGGCAGACGGGATGGGCCACATGCAATGTTGCGCGTATGAAGTCCGATGAGGATATTCTCATTGATATTTGCCATTCCAATGCCCACGTCACGTGTCATAACATTAGGAACAGCAGGGATGCTTGTGCCTCTATCTAAGCATGCAGTAGTTCCAACAGAGCGCATCTGAACAGCAGCCACTCGGTCGCAAACCTTCCCATCTCCAACCGCCAGAGATCGGGTCATTGCATGTGGTGTGTTGGTATGTCTTTCTCTGGTCAGTGTGTGCTTTGTGTTGGTGCTGGCTTCAGAGATACAGGCTTGCAAAGTGCTGGTGCTGCGTGAGACGGTGCAAAAGGCTGTGCTGGTACGCTGAGACATGGTCTGAGGGATTGCCATCACACCCAAGTCAACACTTCGAACTGGGTCAGTGACAGTTCCTTGGGAAATTTGTGATTTGACAGATCTGACATCCACGTCGACCGTGCAGTCACCACAGCCCACTGTTTGGCGGGAAATGCTCATTTTGTTCTCCATTGTCTCTGAGGTAATTGTGGCAGCATCACACACACACACTGTTGTCCCAGCACCTTGACTGTGTGTTGCCACACTCTTGCTTCCGACACACTGATCTTTTTGCTCTACTCTTTTGCGCACTTCCCGCTCTTTCATAGGTGTATCTGGGCCAGACGATGCAACCTTCATCTCAGGTTTGCAGGAAACTCCAACATCAATGGAAATCTGCTCTAGTCCTCCTCCAACAGCAGAATGCACAAGGTTGGTGTGGTTTCCAACCCCAAGAGTGCGAGTTTGTGACTTAGTCTGGGTGGCGGTGCAGTTTGCCTGCGGGTGTGCAGAGGAACTCTTGTCGGCACGGTTTCTCGCTTCTGCTTCCCGCAGTTCACTCCTCAGCCTACCCATTTCTGCCTTGAGCATTGCTTCTTTAAGCTCTGCCTCCAGTATCTGAACCCGGTCACTTAAATGTTGGATGGTTTGCTGCTGCAACTCGGTTTCTGCTTCCTTGTCAGATACCACGCCGAGCATAGTCTCAGTGACGCCGACAGCCACTGACTGAGTCTCAAGTTTGACATCGACAGCAACATCCTTACTGAAGTTTAATTTGTGGTGATGAATGGCATTGACTTCATCGATGCGCCTGTCATCTCCAACTGCGACAGACGTTCGATCTCTCATCTTGAAAGCTGAGGATTCAAGACGTGCATCTTGGATCTTCCTTTCAAGCAGTTGCATTTCAACACTGAGCTGTTGAAAATCCGTCAGACCAGAGATGGCACTGTGCTCCCAACCCTCCATCGCTGGTTTGCTGTTCAATTCTTGTAAATCTTTGTCAATGCTAGCGCTAGATTTTTGAGATTCCTCTTGGCTCTTGACCAAGGCGGTCAGTTGTCTCTTTTCTTCCTGCAAAACAGCAATCTTCACCTGTAGGACAGGAATGGCCTTCACTTGCTCCTCCAGGTCCTTTAATCTTCGTAAAGCAGCTGCCATCTGATCCCTGACCATCTGCAGGTGGAGTGGGCTCACACCGTTCACTGGAGATGCCCGGCCTGAGCTTGAGGGGCTGATTTTTAGGCCGCTCCCCAATAACAAGGTACCTTGCCTGGGCTGGTCTAAGACTGTCATCTTAGCACCTTGATTTAGGGCACTCCAGCTTGTGTATGGAGACAGGGTACCGGTAGATCCAAGACCACCAAAACTGGCCAGTCTACGCCGCGGCTGTGGTTCTGGAGGTCCTTGCTGCGATGAGCCTTTCTCATGTTCCAAACGCCTGCATGTTTCCATCAGAGTCTTTTCTACTAGAGGATTTGATTTGGTTGGGGTAGGATGTTGTGTGGCTGGGGTAGGCATCCCATGTTCATCCCTCTGAGAGGTAACTAGGTCTTGAGGGACCTCTGGTCTTTGACTGGAAGATTTAGGTTTGGAATGGGGACGTGGCGGTCTTCTATTGTTGACAGAAGAAGAGGAAGAGGATGAAGAGAGAGAGGTTTTCTTGGCTTCATCACTGCTCACCGAGGACAAAGACTCTGAGGAAGTCCAGTGTGTGGGGTTTATGATGCGTTGCGGCTCAGAGGCAGCATTTGCCACCCCCGGCCGCTTGTTAAAATACAGTCGGCGAATGGTGTCACTTCGTTCGATATCATCCACGTATTTAACAAAGTCTAAGTCAAGCTGGTACCCATATGGTGTATCGATGCTGAACGGGCTACTCTGGAAAGTGTCAGCAGAGATCTCACTCCAGTCTGTTTAAACAAAGAAGACAAAAATGAACTTAGCAGAGAAATTTGGAAAAGAACACAAAGTTTAATATGAATGCGTCTTTATCATAACTTTTTTGTAAAAGCTAAAAATACACTTCCAGGCCACGGGCATGAAAATTTATGACTGTAGAAATAACTGACATGTCTGAAAACACAATATAAAAATCACAGAACAAAAAGAGACTTGCGGAAACCAAAAAGAAAACAATCATTACTAATAAAATAGTAAGTACATACATATTCTTTGCAATCTAGAAACATTACAAATAGCGACATTCTCAACTTTCAAAATGTATCTGATTTCTGTGAAAAAGTAGTATGCATTCCTTATTAAAACCCTCAAATTTCAATCAAAATTATATAGATAAATATATCTAAAAGATGACATATTCTTTTTCTTACCTGCTGATTAGAATTTCCACAAAAAACTGTTGTAAATCTAATAAAGTTCCAAGAAAGTTCAACTGCTCTCTTTCTCCTCTCTGTCCTAGTCTTATTCTGTCTACTCTCCTCCTCCAGGAGGCCTTAAGTCTCTTATTTTGCATTTCTCTCCACCCACTGCTTTTTTATTCCCTTCCTCTTTCATCCACTCAAGCACTCTAAAACATTTCCTTTGAAAAGGAATAAAAACCACACTAACCATGCCTTTATACAGAAAAACCCCCAATCAAATACAAACAAATCTACCCCCTTGCATTATTCAGAAAAAAAGAGAGAATGCAAATCAAAACCATTTTGGTGATAACTGGTGAAACTCCAACTGCAGAGTTGCTGATTCTTACGTTGTCGATGGAAATGTGTTTCTTGAGTCATGGCAGCTGCTGATTGACAATACCGCTGTTAAATTTCTCAGCAGTGGAAACGCTGGGAAAACAAGAACAGACAATAATATATAATCAGAGTACATTAAACATATCACAGATGTGCCTGTTGTTGTTTAGCTGATAAAAAGTATTATGTATTACTCAATGACAAAGTATTGCAACCAGAGCTCTGCTATTAATCTTTTCTTGTTCCACAAGAAACTGTTACAGGAAGGGTTTTATCCAGACTGCAAGCTGTATTTCATGTAACAATTTAAAACTCAAGCCACTTCAATCAAACAATATATAAACAAAAATATAAAACTGGACAGGTGTAAGATGAAGGTTTTGTGTCTGCTTATTTATGGTTAACAGAGATTCATTATCTTTTCATATTCTGCCCCCTGCTGGAGATATGAAATGTAAGCAGTCTGTAGTTCTGCAATACACCACCTGAAGAGAGAGGCTGAAAGAATGAGAAAGGCAATGATAGTGAAACATGAATGGATTGTTAAAAAATGGTTCTTTTCTCAGTCTTTTGGATAAACTGGTTTGAATATATATTTTTTTTTTTCAGCGTTTTTACAGTTGCTGCAGCTGTTATATGCAGAGTTATAACTCAGTGACACACTAACAGCAACAAGCAAAACCACATGTGTCCACAATGTAATGTCACTTCCTTCCGATTACGACAGAAATGAAGAATGAAAGAGACCCTGCAAACCAGGAGAAGCTTGCACTGTCACTGCAGACAGATATCTGAAATATGAGACCTGCATTGGGTAAAGCATTGTGTCAGCTGAATTGCTTGGCAGTGAGAGGACACGGACACATTGACACAATGCGCACAAATGGATGCACACTGATCCATGAACACACATGCATATATGATATAAGCATAAAGGCTTTAGGGCATAAAGTGACACCTGAGAATAACTAAGAAAATAAATGTAAAACACAACTGATGAAAGAGAAAAAGTTCTGTATCATTTCTTTTGGCACATATTAAGAAATACAGTTGTTTTCGCACTGCAGAAAAACAAATATGAACTGAAATGACTACTCATGGATAAATCATTTATGCATCTAATATGCATATAATTTGCAAAACATTGATAACAGACAAAAACTACAAATGAACTGGATTACTAAATGTAACAAATGCCCATGCTGTTGATTTGTCAGCACTCTAGCAAAACAACTAATATGTAATCCTTAAACACAAACAAAGGCTGTTTTGTTGGAATGCAATGAAAGAGGGAAAAGCAATCTGGTTAGCTTTACTGGATGCTGCATCCTTTAAGGGCAAAAATATGTATGTGTGCAATAATGGACATAATCTGCTCCTGGTACAGACCAGTATATCTTGGGCTCACTGGATTACATACTAATTTGAGACTAGCTCAGCTGTACCACAGAACCCAGATCCTTAACTAATACCACCGTCATATTTAATGAATGTAAACATAACTTAAATAGAGAGTGCAATAACCAATACTTTGTATTTTGGCAGCAATAATTACTCTACCTTGCCTTGAGATATTTTTAAACCTTTCTCTGAAACATTAATGACATTTACATACATTTAAAGACTCCAAAACGCCATCTCTGCAGCAATATATTTCTGGACTGCCCAAAGGAACGACTAAATAATACAGTGAATAGCTTTCAAAAAGATAGTCTATCCCATCTGCACTAGTGCAGGTGAGTCTGTTGTTTACATACCAGAGCGAAGCCCAGCTTCAGATATGAACACGAACACTGCTCAGCGTTTCTTCTGCGTTTACAATTGAACACTGTTGTTTATCTGGAAACAGTGCTCCAGTTTTGAAAGTTTAGCGTGAACGGTCAGTCCTGGAGTAACTTTATCATGCTGTTCTCTGTAGATATGCGTATGGAGGAGTTGCTGCTTACGTCATGACGCATTACGGCAGGTGTGCAGCAGAGGTCTATCAGCGTGAATTCGTAACAGCGTGCTACTTCGTACTTATTTAAATTTAAAATAACCACATGTATGGTTCTGTGGTATATATTTATATATGGTTTGTATAAAAATAATATATTTAAACAATTCCATTTAATTTATAATTATAAAAATGTAGCCTAATACTGTAAAATGCATAGAAGTTAAATCAGAAACGAATGTTTTGTCAAAACTCAAATTAACTCTAATAATGACAGATGTCTTCAGGATTAAAGTGACATCTGCTGGTCATTTTCTGAAGTACAGATCTCTCGTTAGAGATGTGCATTGGAAGAAACAATAAATAACAGGCCTACACATAGGGGAGACCGCCTTCATTTTACTTTAGTGAATAAAGACGGGTTTGCTTAGAAAGTCTATTTCTGCAGGCTACATACCTTAAGGTCTACAAAAGTCCACAGAAAAGCTATTGCTCATTTTTTCAATATAATTTTTAGCTAAATGTAAACTAAAATAATCATGAAACTCTTATCAACTCATGAAAACACAACGTAAAATGTAACATGACTAGTTTTGTAATTACTTATTGATGAAAAAAGTATTAATTATAAAAATCATGAATTATTAATATAATGAAAAATTAAATATATATAATATTGTAAACACGTGACAACTTGGCCTGACAAAATGTATAAAAAAATATCCTTAGCCTAAGAACAATTTTAACCCTTTGGATAAATTTCATTATGGTTTTATTGTTCCTGTTTGCTCAACAAAAAAATATAAGAATACATACAACATTTTTTTTTTAATTTTAAGTATTTTACTAGTTAATTAAAAACAAAAAAAAAAGAAGAAAAAGGAGAAGTCTGACTTAAAAGTTCTGCGTGTATGCTTACTACGTAAGTTATCAAACAGTGATCAAACATTTCTATAAAAATATAGTCACATAACATACACCATGTTGTCAAAAGATACAATACAATCATTTTTCATGTATCAGTTTATTAGTAGTTGTATTTACAAATCATCTTTTAAACTGTAAATTATCAGTAATTATCTGTAAATTTACATTGGCAAGCCTCCATGAGGTGCATCTCTGCACAGATAATCAACATAAATGCAGATAAGAGAAGAACATCAACAGATTTTCTAAACTTCTTTTCGATGGCTGAATAAACAGCCTGTGGAGACACTGAAATGGTTCCCTAGTGATAAAGAAGAGTTACCATTTGAATTAGACAACTACACAGGGAAATAACCTTTTGGGGGGAAAAAAGATAAAGGGGACAGAGCAAAACTAAATTTCTCTGGATTTGTCTTAAGCTGACTTGCAAAGCACAGATTGTCAAGTTTTAGCTCATACATCTCATTAATAGATTCTCAAATGAGTTTAGAACAAAAACAATATCATCCTTTTAGGAAACTAGATCTTAACACGTAACAAAGACTCAAGAATTCCAGAAGGTCGAATCAGAATTACTGGCCTTAAATCTCCTTAAATATTCTTTTTGAGAATATGATACTGCTGCATTCATAAGAACTAAGAGTTATTTCTTTAATGCAGTAAGAATGTGTGTTAAGACATTCAGACTTTAAAATGTAAATATGCTGTGCCATACATACCACAGAATAAATGTATTATTTAAAATTACGTCTTAGCTTTTTTAGCACTGAATTTGGGACATTTAATTTGAACATAGCTGGAGCTCTGGGCAGGCAAATGAACAAGAGCAACTTACTTAAAACTTATATTGTTTTCCTTTTCATCTATGAAACATGCGTTGAAAGAACTGATATGAAGAAGAGGATTACTCCTGTCAGTAAGCTCCTACATAACATAATTTCATTCATTGTTAACAGGTTGCAGTTCTTTCCTTTGTGGACTTTTGTAGAATTTTGTTTATTACACAGGCTCATATGAGGGCACATAAAGTCACATGCAAGTAGGAAGCGCTTTTCTATTTTATGATCTTACGATTATGACTTTGTAAACACAGTATTAAGGAGATTGCTCAGTATGCGCCAATATTTCAATTCTAATTTGATATTTTTTTCCATTTTCATTTTTAATACTGGGCCTGTCTTACTACAGAGACTTAATTTGTAAAAGTGGGGGGGATACAAAAACATTTGATTTCTTTCTTTAAGGAGAACTTCTTTTTCAAGCAACCACTATTTTGTAAAACAAATAAAATAACAGTAAAAAAATTTTTTTTGATAAAGCAGTGTATGGAATAAAACATCTTACAGTGATACAATCAAATATTTCTTTTGAAAAAATCCAGTCCAATATCACAATTTTAATACAATCTACAACCCCATTTAAAGCACTGATAAATATAAATCCAAATGCATGTTTAAATTCTGTATATACTTAAATTTATGTAAAATGTGAGCGAATAGAAAAAAAGACTAAGGTGTGACAAACAAACAAAAATCTATGAAACAGAGGCAAGGACATTGCACTCCTTCAGGATAAATGGGTTTAATATTGGTCTCTTCCTTAAGAAAGGCTGACTTATCAAGTTGTCCCTTTGTGTTAAAGTGCCCACCACGTTAAATTGGCCCCACTTTTTAAGACGGCTCCTCCTAATCGAGTGGCCTTCCCAGTAGGCCTCATCAATGGTATAACCAGTTCTGACACTGGCCCACAAAAACTTACAGGTAAAACTGTGCAAAAGCGCTTTCTGTCTCACTCGTCGTCCCACATGCCTCACAAGGGCTCTTTCTTTATACATCTCTTGGTCCGCCAAGAATCGCAACAGCATTGTGTACAGTACAGCTAGCTCAGTGTATAACTCATTTAAATGCACCTCTACGCCTCACTCTGCAAGGAAATCCTTGCTATAAAACCCAGAAAAGAATTGTAAAACCATCTCTAAAAGAGTTTAGACACTATAGAGTGGCTTAGCAATCTTTCTGACATCTTAACTGTGGCACAAAAAAACAACCTCCATCCTTTTCCTCCTTGTACCTTTTCTCAATCCTCTTAAACCGGCTGATCCTGGCGACTGTAGAGCCACAGACCATTCAGCTTTTTTATGCGAGTGGGATGCATGGAGTCTTGAGTCCGTCCGCATGCTTATTGCTCTAAAGACACTGAGCGAGAAAAAGAGAGACGAAAAGAACAGAGATAGAAAAACTGCTGTGGATGATGACAGATATCAGAGGACGAAGAGGTAGACAGCATTCCAGAAGAAAGAGAAAAGAAGCCAGAGAGTGAGAGGGAAGACAGAGGAGAGTGAGAGAGAAGGCATCAGAGGAAGCACAAGTTATCGTGCTAGCAGCTTGATGAGGTTGGCGCACATCTCAAAGAACTCTATGGTGTGACTTCCTGGGCGGGGGAGGATCTCTCCCCCTGTGGAATCCACTGAGGAGGTAAGAGAAGAAGCCAGAGAGCCTTCTGCCGCTTTCCCTCCGGATATCGGAGGCGTGGAGGGAGCGGACACGTCGCCCTTTGCTGCATCCTCACATTCGTTTTTTTCATTCCTGTCGTTCTTTAGGGTAGTCCGGTAGTTACCGACTGAGCCAGAGCGATGAGGTGTGGCAGTCCCTGATTTTACTTCTACCATGTCATCTAAATGAAACAGAACAGAAGGCTTTAGAGAGTGAAATATACAGAAAACGCTCTCCAGAACAGAAATTTTAACAGAATTTCGGTTATGATTCCTTTTCTGGAATGATCATTGAGATTTTAGCAGAACCAATATAACATTTAAGAAATAAATATTTTGTTTTAATTTACATTCTTACGTAAAGTGTTTTCAAATTTCATGCTAACTTGTTACTAAAAATAACTACACTAACACAATGCAATAACTAGTTTTAAATGCCAAAAAATATTTTATATATATTTTATTTATATACAGACAGACAGACAGAAGAATGTGGTTAAATTAAATTCATTTTTATAAAATACTATTGATTACGAAACTCACAATGTGTATTTTTACATGTTGTCAAATGAACAACCATTGAGAAACTACACTGTCACAGTCTCACAAGATTTAAGTAATGAATAACATGGTAACACTTTGGACATCCTGAAATAATATTTGCATTCAGTACAAGAGTCAGATTTATTCAGTTACCACTCTGTGTGATTCATATCCTTATACGTGTGATTATGTATACATTTTTATATATTTTTTTTATTAATTACTGTAAATTAAAGTACCAACTAGTAAATAAATAAATAAATACGTTTTAAAGCACTGAATAAAACCACACACACAAAGTGACAATTTTACCATCTATGCTCCTGAAGTCTAGTAAATAGGTCCTGCTGTCCACCTGGTAGAGCTGGAGGCTCATCTTTGTATGTATGCCAGTGACTGGGTTCTTCCTCCGCACTCGCAAGTAATAAGGATTAACTACCTATCAAACCACAGAGGAAAAAAAAACGTCAGCAGAGTAAAATGTGACTGTAATGGATCTAAAGTTCATTAATATTCAGCAAGGCTTTTAACTTTAAAAGGGACTGGTACATTGCACTGTAACACTGTTTTGAGAAAGTCTGAATGGCGTACTCCTGAATAGCACATGATAAGAGGCCGCTATGAGATAAGACAAAGAACGAAAACTATTATAAACAAAGACATGTAAGCCACTTCCCTCTAAAACTGATGACTCACTCAGTCAAGCATACATGAACTTCAACCAGATGAATTAAGACACACAAAGCAAAAATATAAACACCTTCTGCCACAGGTTGACAATCATCATTTCTGCATAAATGAAGGCATACATCCAAATAATTAAACAAAATAATTATTTGTCCTTGTGTATTTACATGTAAGGAAGTATGTCTGCTACAACATCGTTTTTGGATATTCGTCTTGTAGGCATTTTTTTTTTTTCATAATATGATTGAAAACAAAAACAAAATAATCATCTGTAATTTTATGTTTCATCCACAGATGTTGAGAGAGCCCAGAATTCCACAGTAAATGTTTAATCACCAAATCAGCATATTAGAATGATTTCTGAAAGATCATGAAGACAGAATGGCTGCTGAAATGCAGCTTTGCAATCACAGGAATAAATACAACTTTAAAAACGATTTAAAAAAGAACACTGATTTTAAATCGTAATATTTTACCATATTACTGTTTTACTGTATTTTTTGACCAAACAAATGCAGCTTTGTGAGCATAAAAGACTTCAAAAAGGTTTCAAAAACATATATAAAAATAAATATCTTACTGACCCCAAACTTTTGAACGAAGTGCATTATTAAAAACAAATTCTGTCCTTAATACATTAGAGGTTCTGTTTAGCTCCAAGGTGTTATAATAATGACAGTAAGATATGCAGATATCATATTGTAAAGATTTCTTTTAACATTCTATTTGGCCTGCCTGTATGTGTGTGTGAGAGAGAGAGAGAGAGAGAGAGAGAGAGAGTCAAGCCTTTTCTATTTATAGAATCTACAAGAAGCCCTAAAACATCTTTCCCACAAGGCAGAGATGGAATTTACCCTAAGCTCATGAACCTCAGGAGGACAAGCAGTAGAAATGCATACCAGGAAATGCAGTTCACTCTATTTATCTATTTTTACCACTCCTCCACCCTTTATTACTACAATTTCTATTTTCCAGTCCCTAAATTGACTAACTGGTTCCTTGTCTGAATGCAATTTATCCCCATAGTCTGTTCCAAAACATGGCAACAAATTACTCACCTTAAAGGGACAGTTCACCCAAAAATGAAAATTCTATCACAATTTACTCACCCCTTATGTCATTCTAATATTGCATTGGACACCATTTTCATTGTGTGGACAAACACACAATGTTGAAACATTCTTCAAAACATCTTTTTCTGTGTTCCACAAAAGAAAGCATTTCATACAGGATAACTCTTAAAATGCTAATCTCTTTAAATGCTAAACAATTCAGTGTTCCTACAAATGTACAGTACAATCCAAAACACAAGCACAGGCGCTTACCTTCCACTCATAGTCCAACTGCTTCATAGCACGGCAGACCTCACTCATGATATCATTCGGTCTGCTCTGGCTACGGATTCCCAGGTGCCACTTGGCCCGCCGGACACCGAGATGCTTGGACTTTTGGGGGTTAAGCTCATCCAGCGTGTGTCGAGGACGTGGCTGGGACTCAGTCACCAGGAATGGCACTCTCTCGGGGTGAATCTTCGCAGAGTGGTGCGCAGGCAGGTCATCTAGGAAGCTGTCCGGGGGGCTGGAAGCCAAATAGAAATCTTTGGCCTCGTTCATAATGCGCCGGTTGTCTATGATCAAGTGATAGGCCACAGCAAGAGGATCCTGGTGATTGCGACTGCAAAGCAAACAAGGGCAAAAACAGGACAGATGACAGTTTATAGTTGTTTGGTAGCATTTATTTTGACTGCAGTGACACTGAAAGAGCTTATACGCTAGTACAGCCCAATTCCTGAAACATTTAACTCTTTTAGGTGTTTCTTTTTAAACAACAGGTAGTTTAAAAAAGATGGGTTACAATTTTAAATCGGTCTTATTAGCAGAGAGAATTCTTTTATAGCTAAGTGAAATGGACATTTTACCTGTAACATACCCAAATGTAACAGAACTGCGATATTGACAAAAATTATGTATTTTTGGAATTTTGCCAATAACGATAATGAGATATTATACAATGTTTTTTATTTAAAAAGGACCATACCTACCATGAACTAACAATAAACAGTTGTATTTTTTATTAACCATCATTAACAAAGATTAATAAATAATAACAAATTTACTGCTCCGTTTATTTAGATGTATTATCTAATGGAACAGTGTTACCAAATTTTGAATACTGAAATAATGTTTAAATAGGAAACTAAAACTGCTAGTAGGTTGCAGCATGTTTCTTCTTAATAATTATTCTTCTGAATAATTTATTCAGAAACATTTATGATTTCAGTGTTTCAGTGACTGTCTGAATGGGTTATTAACTCATTGATAATTCACTAAATAATTAGTTCAAAAAGCAGACTTATTCAGTAATGAAACTCATCTGTCTTCAGAAATTAAATCTAATCAAATCAGGAAATCTTTATCAAAAGCTGGGATTAGATGCCAACATGAAAGTCCTTTGCAAAAGTTTAATTTGATCATATAAAAAACATGGCATTTTCCATCAACACCACTGCAATTCCCCATTCCAAATGAAAGTCATAATTTCCTCTAATATGAAATTTACCTCCAGTGCGTAGACACCCTAAAGAAGTGTAAGTAACAAAATGTGTGATGCAAAAAAAAAAACCACACACAAACCTGTACAAGCAGTTGAGCACCTCCTCCTCAGTGCACTCAAACTTCTCGCACACCTCCTTCAGTGCCTCCTCATCAATCATATTATTGCTATATGCAGCGTCCTCTGGGAACAGATACTTGGGGAGATCTTGTTTAAACCACTCATCCTCCCTGAGAATGGAGAGCAACGAACAGAGAAAGAGATTTGCACTTTTAGAAATCTTGCTCTCCACATCATAATAGTTTTGGCATTGCCAAAATTGAAATGGACAGTGTTTGTGTAGCTTCTGACCGAATCTCTTTAATAGTGGCTCTCTTCATGGGGTCCACCTGGAGCATGTGTTTCAGAAGGCTAATAACGGAGGGGTGCAGATACTGAGGCGTGAAGAAGATTCCATCGCAGATCTTCTTGAAAAGTGTTGGCACGTGGTCATCGTCAAACGGCAGCGTTCCGCACAGCAGAGCGTATAAAATCACACCACTGCTCCAGATGTCCACCTCAGGCCCTGCGTATAACCTGAGCAAGAGCAGCAAGAAAATATAAATGAACGGACAACACAAAGCCATTCAAAACAACACAGAGCATTATCGTAGAGGATGAGAGCAGGTTGAGATCATTTCAAAATAAAAAACAAATGCAAACAGTACCTTCCAGAGATGACTTCAGGAGCAGCATAATTAGGAGAACCGCAACTCGTCCTTAAGAATTCTCCATCTGACATCATGTTTGATAAGCCTACATGAAGAAAGGTCAAAGTTTAAGTTAGTATAGCCTGTAAAATAAACATTAAAGAAAGAGCAAATCCACCAACAACCTAACTTGTTTCATGTTTCTTAATATGAAGAGTTCACATACCAAAGTCTGCAATCTTGGCATTCATGTGTGCATCCAGCAGGACGTTCTCAGGCTTGAGGTCTCTGTGCACCACCATATGTCTGTGGCAGTAATCCACCCCTGAGATGATCTGCTGGAACAGACGCCTGCTCTCCTTCTCGTCCAACTGACCAGAGACACAAGAACATGTTTTTACACATTTCCCATGTGAACTGACCTGAACATTCAGTTTACAGTTCCCCTTCTGCAACCTACTGTGCCATTATTGTGGCTCCTGATATATACTACTTTTTAAACATTTGGGGTCGATTTTGAATAGATGTCTTACATTCACCATATAATATATATTTTAAAATGTAATCCATTCTTGTGATGCAAAACTAAATTTTCTGCAGCCATAACGTCACATGATCCCTAGGGAATAATTTTAATAAGCTGATTTTGTGCTCAATAAACATTTCTTATTACTATCAATGTTGAAAACAGTTGTGCCGCTTAAAATATTTGTAGAAATTGTTATGCATTTTTTTTTAATTCTTTGATGCAATGAAAGTTCAAAAGAAATTTTAACAGAATTTTTAAAACAATTTTCTGTCGTTTTTGACCAATTTAATGCATGCTGAATTAATTTAATGCTTGTTGAATAGTAGTGTACATTTTTAAAAATTAATTCTTAGATTAATTTATTTATTCTGGCAAGATTGGAAAAGATTATTCCACAAGCAGAAGAATAGAGTTCAGATGAACTGCAATAAACTAACGCAAGGGGACTACGTTTTTTTTATGCCAATGGCATAAAAGTTACAGTTCATTTAAACAAATACCAAATTACTTGCATTCTATTTAGGATTTCACGATTACAAATCATTTAAACTAGGGATGCACCGATAGGATTTTTTGGGCCCGATACCGATACCGATTTTAACAATCACTTATTGGCCGATTCCGATACTTGATATTTGTCACTTCCTCTCTTATTTGAAATGTTGGCATCAAAAATAGATAGTATTTTGATCATGTTTTAAATCAGCAAAGTTAAAAAACACCTGCATTAAATTTATTATATATATATATATGAAAGCACGCAGTTCTTCGGATTTAAAGTTTGTCAGTTTATTAAGCACCCCCCGAAAAGGCATGAGATCTGTATATATTTGTTTACTGTTAGTTGTAATAAGTGTTCTGTGTAATTCGCTGTATGTTGATGATAATGCAACTGAGAGAGAGAGAGTTTAATGTTCACTTCTCGTGCTGTGTTTTGTTTAGCTCTTATGGTGATTTTAAAAAGAAATTTTAACAGAATTTTTAAAACAATTTTCTGTCGTTTTTGACCAATTTAATGCATGCTGAATTAATTTAATGCTTGTTGAATAGTAGTGTACATTTTTAAAAATTAATTCTTAGATTAATTTATTTATTCTGGCAAGATTGGAAAAGATTATTCCACAAGCAGAAGAATAGAGTTCAGATGAACTGCAATAAACTAACGCAAGGGGACTACGTTTTTTTTATGCCAATGGCATAAAAGTTACAGTTCATTTAAACAAATACCAAATTACTTGCATTCTATTTAGGATTTCACGATTACAAATCATTTAAACTAGGGATGCACCGATAGGATTTTTTGGGACCGATACCGATACCGATTTTAACAATCACTTATTGGCCGATTCCGATACTTGATATTTGTCACTTCCTCTCTTATTTGAAATGTTGGCATCAGCCGATATGCTGATGGTTATAAATTGAAGAAAAATCGGCGGCCGATACATCGGTGCATCCCTAATTTAAACCTAAATTGTATGGCTATTGTTTAACTATTGTAATCAAAATGCACTTTTTCTTTCTGTTGAGCTCTGTTTGATTGACAAGCATGCAGATGCTCTATGATGTATTTGATTAACGTGTGTGGCATCAATTTTCTCACTTTCTGCTGGTCACTCCACAAAACTGAAATGTTCTCATTATAAGAACACCACATTAAAATTTAAGTAAAAGTATTTTTCTACTGTAAATTATTTAACAATATTAAAAAGCCATCACTGATGGAGCATCTCTAGGCACAGCACAAAGACCAAACTACACAACAACTAAATTAAGTCAGTTATTTTCATTATCCATTATAATCAATACATTTTTTAAGGCCCTAATCATAACCCACAAATTAAAACTGAAGATGTACCTTTCCATTTTTACAGATGTAGTCAAAGAGTTCTCCTCCTGACACATATTCCATTACCATGAAGATGTCTGTTGGTGTGCTGATGACTTGGTAACTATGAAACAAACAAAATGCACAAATTGGCAAAGAATACATGTCACTGGTTCTGTCAGTGCAGTGAACGTAATGCATCTGAAGAACTATGCAAAAATCTCAAATGTGTACAAAATGTTTGCATCATTCTAAAAAAATAAATAAATTCTGAACTTTCCCTATTTAGTACTGATTTAGAGATGAATTAAGGCATATTTCAAGGCTTCGATTTTTCACTTCTACTATTGTTCCCCTATTTATATGAGAAAAGTAAATTAATCCCTAATGGTTTTGGAGCATGACTGGATAGCTCCGACATTCCCATGTCTTGTCTGGCCACAGTACAGACAACAATCAGGGTGAAAGAAAAAAAAAAAGTTGTTTAGAACATCAAAGGCAAAATTTTACTTCTTCTCTATAATGGGAGGAAATGGAAATCCCCTCCCTCTTTCCCATCCTCTGCAATTATGTGAATGTCTTGCCTCATTCCAAACCACAAAAATGCAAGCAGGGTCACTAAGAAAGCCTGTCCAAATTTCCATACAAACATGGGGGCTCATTTGCACACACATCAATCTGTAACTCTCTTACATACACTGGGATAAATATATATATATATAAAAAAATAAACTCAAAACAATTATGAGTAGGTCAAAGTAGCATATTCTAGCCCCGAAATGGAACACTGCAAATTCATTATCTGTGTATTAGAATACAGATGGAATGAATCAGTACTCACAGTTTGATTATATGCGGGTGACGGAAGAGTTTGAGGTTCTGGATCTCGCGTCGAATCTTCCCCACCACATCCAGACTACGGATCTTCTGCCGGTTCAGAATCTTTACCGCCACCTGGTGCTTTGTCAACTCATGCTGGCCCACTGCACAGACAGGTAGAAAGAAACAAATGTTTGTGAAGGATTACATTTATGCAAATACAATAAAATAAATGTCCAATGTGTTTCAGACAAAGATACAAAATTAGTGCCAGTGGGTGACAGGTCTGTTCTGATAGGGCCACGGACAGCAGTGGAAAAATTGCTAAATACAAATAATAAAATGCAAGCAACCATATAATCATAGCAAAATAAACAGGCTTTTGAAAAGGAGCAGAACGCGTTCTCTCAATCTTTTGCTGTTGATGGCAACGGCTGTTTGTACAAATGGTACAAATCAATTTGTCACTTGGTAATTTGGCTAAAACTAATACTTTATTTCACCTAGTGTTTATTCCACAATCCACGCTGCTAAACCACACATTTGCTGCTGTATTTTAAACTCAAACTCAATAATATATAAAACTCAACTCAACTCGTAATTTGCAAATTGTCAGGCCAATGCTGTTTATGGTAATAATAAAAATAATTATATTATTATTTGATATTACCAATATTGATTTCCATTTTTGTTAACTTAATATCAACACAGATACTGTAATATCTGCGTCCTGAAGTAACAAACACTGAGCTAAATGACACTCAAACAGCTGCAAGTCAGCACCTTTGAGGCTTGCATTAACATCACAGAGCCAGTTAATGTGCGAGGTTCACTGCACATTTACTCAATTTTTACATAAACTATTTTCATAATGGCAAAGGCCTTGCCAACCAGCTTTTTATAAGGCTGGATATTGCTGCATCAGTATGTGCTGAAGGCCGTACATTGAACCATTCCTAGAAGCTGGGTATGGTCTCGGTTAAGTTGCAACATTTAAAAGCAGGCCACCTGCATTAACTAGACTGCTCTAGTTATGCATTAACACAAACTCAGTCATGCAGAGGGAATTATGTGTGTGTGTGTGTGTGTGTGTGTGTGTGAGTACCCACAGACCTCACATATTTCTTAGTACTAAAACATCACTGTCAACCTTGTTTATAAAGGCTACTTGTTAGATTGTTGATTAGTAGGTTCCATGTTCTGTCAGCGGTACATAAACTTCTCTTTTCCCAGAAATCTTTCCACACAACACACATCCTGTCTTGAAACCTTTGGTTTGCATCATGTATTGCCCCATAACACAGGCAAATGCATTGGTTTCAGGGGCACAGCAAGCTGGGAAGCCATGACTTAGTACAGTAGGCATTTAATTATTGCATCAGATGTGGTGTCACTGATGTGGGAAAAAAGGAAACATGATTGAGAGTGTGGACTTTTTGAAATGTCACCAACTGTTGGGTGCTCCTTGGCAAACATACAGTTAAAAGTAGGTTAATCAATTAATCTGTCTTCGACTCATCTGATTTAAAAGCAAATATTTATTTTCAGTATTTTATTTTTAACATTATGTCCAATGTCCTCCAAACTGTGCAAACTGAAGAATGTATCTATGGAGGCTATGCTGTATGTATGTATATATATACACACATGTAATAAAAGGTTTAAAATATAAACATTACATCCTAAAACTTGACCACTATAATAAAGTGAAAGGCAAGCACAGACTAAACACACATTTACTTATCTGGATAATGTAAATATATTACGTTTATACCCTATTACAACTAATAAAAATATAACTATTCTGTGTCACTAGATTTCAGATGTTGTTTTGTTGTTGCTGTTGTTCATAGAAATAAGTTATTCACTACAGTAAAGTGACGTGACTGCCGGATGTTTTATTATGAATCGATGACCACGTTTCACCCCAAGTTAAGACAACGCTAGCCTGACAAATACGGATGTCATTAATCGCCATTAATATACATGTCATGCTCGATTATTGAAGTCACGACTGGAACACAGAAAAAGTGCAAGCATTTTTAATTCATCTGACTCATAGCACGCACCTTATCAACAAAATTAACTTTTTTTAAATAAACTATTTTCTTGTCATTCTGACGAAGACTTTATGACTAGCTGCATCTGTCGTTGTCACTTGGCCTGTGCAACGAGCGAATCCATCAATCCTCACCAAACTGCAACTTCAGAATACGAATCACTTCATAAACCATAAAGCTATCCAGGTTAGCTGCAACCAATCCCTCTACAAACCAGACTAACACAAAACATGCACGCACATATTCAGAAAACTACGTCAGCATCGATCGGTTAACATTATCAACGCTGATCATCACAGAAAGCTTTGTTGTTAATGTTTGTTTCATGACTACACTGTCATTAGCCAACAAGTGCTGCAGCTTTAGCCGCACTTAAAGGCTCGATCTTCTCCAGTTTTGCTTTACTGTCTTCCATACAACAATAACACAAAACCCAAAACACCTCGGACAGCTTTACCTTTGACTTTTCCAAACGTTCCCACTCCTAGGGTGTCTCCGAGAATATAATGTCCGATTTTCACCCTGCCTTCATGTTTCTGTTTGTCCGTCGCCATCTTCGCTCTGAGGCCCTACCTGCTGAGAGAGAGAGAGACAGCAGCGTCTCTACTGACAACTACCGGTACAGAAGAGCGCGCCAAAACAACAAGCTCCAAACGCTTGGATTAATGTTTAATACATAAGTGAAAAATATTAACTAATTATTAACTAAAATAATTAACTAATTAACTAAAAATAATATATAAAAATTAAATTCTAAAAAAAATATATATATATATATATATATATAATAATAATAATAATAATAATAATAATGTTATATGACAACAACAACAATAATAATAATAATACTAATAATAATAATAAAAATAGTAATAATGGTATATTATCATTCTTCTTCTTCTGGTATATTATCATCCTTCTTCTTCTTCTTCTTCTTCTTCTTATTATTATTATTATTATTATTATAGCAGGAATAAGTGATTAACTGGCTAAATTTAAGTTTTGTTTGAGACCACACACACAACCTCCCTACATGTGTCCTGGAAAGGTTATTTATTTATTTATGTTGTTGTTGTTAATTTATTATACTACCGTTCAAATATATTTTGTTCTGTCTTTTTTGAAAGAAATTAATACGTTTATTCAGCAAAGATATGTGAAATTGATTTAAAAAAAAAAGTGATAAAGATATATATTGTTATATATCACAGGTTCAAAAAAAAAAATAAATAAATACACAGCTGAACTGCATACAACTAATGTGTATATGTATTTGTATATTTGTATATGCTGTATTTATATGACAATGACCAACCAAGAACAAACCAAAGTTTCAACAAATATAAATGTTTTAATGAAAGGCAAATACAAACATTCAGACATTTAATTCTTTGAAGAAGTTAAAAACGATGATGACTTGATACGACTGGACCAAATGACTTGGCAAGGACAATGATGACGATAAGTATAGAGATGGAACCAATAATGACTGCAGCAATGTTCAGTTTGCGAGCTCTGGTGCCATAAGACCGTGCCATTGGGATGTCTCCAAGCAATCTGTTGTCCCTGGCCTGACACAAAAAAAATATATGATAAGCTTCAGGTATTTGTAAAGCAGCAGGACAGTTATATAATTTCATATATGTATATTGCTTACCTTTATTGAGTTGTAAAAGGCCCCAAACCCAAGACAGCAAGGGTTACAGAAGTGAAGATTGAATGTGGAAAAAATGATATCATCATTGACTTTTTGGTCAGGCATGGAGAGTATTACTGGCTGGGCAGTGAAGACTCTGTCGTCCTGCTTCATGCTCTCCCCGGGTGCTGGGTAGTTCTGCATCGCCATGTCAATTCAAAACTGAAACATTTAAGGGGGTCTGAATACTTTCCGTACCCACTGTATATATATATATTAGCCCAGAGGCTGGGTGAATATGGGACAGAACACATGCTGGGCTAACCCAGTGATTCTTAAAGTGGGTTAAAAAATAGCAACGGCAAGGCAAAGCGTTTAAGTGCTTGAATGGTGGCTGGCTCTCTGTCACCATTCAAGCACTTGAATGCTCTCTCCTAACAAGCTGATGATCTGAATCTAGTGTGTCAAATAAGGGAGACATGGAAAATGCGCAGAGCAGGGGACCCCGAGGACCAGGCCACTCCAGACCACTGACTATGGCACCTTCTCAACAAACCTGACAAAGATCCTCATATTTGAATTAGTATTTACAGACTAACCCAATCCTCTAAATCTTTGTACAGTATACAACACAACATGTTTGCATGATATCTTCATTTTCATTAGGCCTACATCATATCTTTATTTTTTTTTAGTAGGCCTATACAGTTCTTAATACAAGATATTTTATACCATTTTAATGTGTATACAATATTGGCTACATTTAAACTCATTTAACAAACATTTTAGAAAAATTAAACATTTAAAAGTAATTTAAGTGAAATCAACCAGCCCTTGTTATCCTTATTTCTCCATAACTGTGCTGGATCTTGTGCCTGTGTGCCGAATTTCGACTCCCTGACGATGTCTTGTTTGTTGATCTTTGTGGTTGCTCACTTACATTTTTTTTTTTGACATCAGTATAGTGTATTTGCAGACTTAAAAGTTAGATTTTTTTCTTATGTGACAATATTCAAGAAATCACCTTCTCTTTCCTCTGAGGTAAAAGGAAGTTGGTCAACTTAGGTTTTGTAACATTGCACTTTTTCTTTTAATATTGCAACATTATTGAGAATTAAACTAACTCAAAGTCAGTGGAAGTGTTTTCTTTTGTGCAATATTCATCCATCATCCATTCTCCAAACCAAACCGCTTGTCCTAAGTAGTGTCATATAGGCTATCCTAGCGCCAAAACACATATACACTCTTAATAATAAAGGTGCTTCACGATGCCGAAGAACCTTTTTCTAAATAGTTCCATAAAGAACCTTTAACATCTGTAGAACATTTCTGTTTCACAAAAGGTTCTTTGCGACAAAAGAAGGTTCTTCAGATTATAAAAAGGTAAGAAAGAGATGGTTCTTTAAAGTACCTTTGACTCAATGGTTCTTTGTGGAACCAAAAATGGTTCTTCTATGGCATCGCTGAGAAGAACCTTTTAAGCACCTTTATTGTTAATAGTGTACACACATCTACAGGCAATGTTTTGAAGTAGCTTCATGTTAAAAAGCAATAATGTCAGTGTTAAAAAAATCATTATTTATTAAATGAATTCAATTTGAGCTTTAATGCAGCTCTACAGAAGATAGTGTCTTTATTCAGGCTCAGTTTAGTTCGGTATCTGTCAATGCTGCAAAGTTCACCAATTCATCTATAAGCAGCTCTACAGAAGGCAGTAGTGTCATTATTCTGTGTTTAGCTGCTGTTGGTCTAAGTTGTGAGTGTTAGCGTATTTGACTACGTTCTGATTCTGCTAATGTTCACAAGGTGAGATTTAACATCGTAAATTCAACCACTTATAAATTAGGTACAAGAATGGAATCACTATCATACAGGAGCATATCCCCCAGAAGTCACAATAGAATTTGCAAGTCTCTGTGTATAAATATGTAGTATTCACAGGATGACAACAAAGGAAGAGACTTCACAGATAAACTAGTCTTTCTTTTCTGGGTTTGGAATGTTTTCGTCACAAAATTTTAATGATAAGTAACTGAGAAAACTGTATGTCGCAATGATGCTTGCTCATGCTAAGACCTAATCACAGTGTGGTGTTTTATCTCATCACTCTGTTTATCTACTTCAGAGGTTACTTGTCAGGGTTCTGTCACTTCTGTCTAGTTTATTCATGGTTTTGTGACAGAGCACTCCTGTCATGTCTTGTTTTCGTGGGAGTGCGCAGCTTCAAGCGTGGTTTCGGTTCCGTGCCGGGGCTTGGACACTCACGCTCCATGTCTTGTCTTTTCATTTCGTGTCTTTCACGAGCTGTGTATTCATTCACTCAGCGTGCACTCTTGTCTTGTGAGTGCTTGGTTTATGTCTTCATTAGCCAGGCACTCTTGTGTTGTCATGTTCTGTGTGCAATGTGGTTCGTGTTAGCACGGCCGTGTGCTTTCTTGTCCTGTTTTGTGTGAACACGCAGCTCATGAGTTTTTATCATAGCTGCCTGTTCATGTCTTGTTTTGTGTGAGCACATGGCTTTGTTTTGTTTGTTTCTGTGTACCATGTGCCCTCAGGTCTATTGTCTATCCCTGCCCACCTTGTTACCTGATTATTGGTTCAATTGCTCGACCTGTGTTTCCCTTGTTACCTGCCTTGTTTGCTCCCTGTTTATTCTCCTTGTGTTTGCAGTTCTCTGCTAGTTCATTGTCTAATATAGCCTTGTTGTTTTCTGATCCTGCCTGCCTGTTTTCCCCTATGGGGTAGTTTTTGTTGCTTTTTATTTTATTTTTATTATTAATAATAAGCCCATTCTTCCTGCCAATTGAGTCCTCGTATCATCCCTTCCTACAAAACACATCTGAGAACTTTTCCTATAATTTTTTATCAGAATTTGTCAGGTTGCATGAGTAGTGAAAATATCATAGTTAAAAAAGAGAAACAAAGTCACACTATGAGATGTATCCATAGTAAAAAGTCTATACAGAGAGAAGTTTTGAAGTCACATTTTTATTCCTGAAATCTAACAGAACATACATTTTCTCCTGAAATGTTTGCCATTATTGAGTAGATTGTTTATGACCTCTGTGTAAAGTTCAGCAATACACCTCTCAATAATTCACATTCTAAGTGTAGTAAGTGTTTATGTACTTTTTAATGTATATTATTAATGGAAAGGGTCAAATGTATTTGTTGATGAAAAAGGAACTGCACCACTTCCCCACTATGACCTTGTTTCTTTGTAGGTTGAAGTGGATTTGGCAATATTGATGGGAATATTGCTTTTTTCATTCATGCAATGATCTACTGAAATAATAAAGGCTATATGCTTTAATTTTATATGCTAGAAGTTAGTGTGCTATAAAAATTCAAATTTACCACAGAAGAGCATGTTCAGATTTGTTTTATTACTATTTATACTGCAATTGTGTCAATTATTTTAAACAGACCAGTGTGTGAAAATGACACTTTATTGCTTTCTCCTGCAGAAATGTGTCAAAAAAAAAAACTTGCGTAATTGTAGTCTTTAGACAGTGTTTAGAACATCCACAAAGAAAGTTTCTTTAGATTTACATGCAGATGAACGAGGTAGTTTGCAATATTTTTTATGAAAGTGTCTCAACATAACACTTACATTGTACAAATTAATAAAACAGTTTAACATGAAATGAAATCTATTAATGTGTCATTTGTAACTCGGAGTGGATCCAGTAATAACAGGCAGTGATGCAGTTCAAGGTATAATCCAGAGAGGAGGGAAATATGTGGCAATACAATGCCAAAAAAAAAGGGAGAGAACATAATCAAAGAACAATAACGTTTAACCGGCTGAAAAGATTGCACCCACTCATGTGTATTTATCATAAAATTATACTGATTCTAAAATGACATTATATTGATTGTTATCATGGGAACAATGATTCTCATTTCTTTTTTTAACCACACATGCCATGCAAGATTTTCATACCTCTGTTTTGTGATGCAATTAGCACCATCTGTTCGTCTGGCATATAGTCAATCTTAAGCCTAATAACAAACACTTTTCTTTTTAATAACTATTCATATCCCAAACTGCTACAAACCAGTCTCATTTTAGATTTGTTATGCTGTAAGATCTCTTGCGTTTCAGGTCTGTGCAAGGCCTGTACTGTCAGAATTTTTCATTTTCATTTGCTGTCACTCCACTGCCTCAGTATGTCCTCGGCTGCTTGAAGGGTTGTGTCCTCCTATTAATGTTGACAAAAATATTAATTAAATAATATACAGCATTTTAACAAGGTGAACAGATCACAATGGAAATCACTTTTCCTGATTTAGTATCATGATGTTCTATTCACTTACATAAAGCAATCCATATTACAATAAAAAAAAAAAATCAGGGCTTTCAGGTCAAAGTTTCCATGTTAGCTCATGTGATTAAGTAACAGTTGGCTTATCATTATTTTATTAAAAGTAATTTAAAGTAAAAGGACTTTTAATGATGATAACTAAACTTAAAGGCACAATATGTAAGATTTTTTTATTAAAATATCCAAAAACCACTACAACGGTTGGCGTCATCAAACTACGCCTTTGTCTATTTTGAATACGTGCCCGCTAGCGGCGAAAATTACATATTGTGCCTTTAATAAGGGTCTCTAAAGCAGAAAATTCACAATGCCGCAATTTCTAAAAAGATAATAAATTAAATATA
Source organism: Sinocyclocheilus anshuiensis (assembly GCF_001515605.1). Taxonomy (NCBI): domain Eukaryota; kingdom Metazoa; phylum Chordata; class Actinopteri; order Cypriniformes; family Cyprinidae; genus Sinocyclocheilus; species Sinocyclocheilus anshuiensis. The sequence continues at coordinate 53,615 of NW_015542332.1, read as the reverse complement.
CTTAATGTTATTGTTATTGAAAAAAACCTAACAACATTAACATCCTAAATAATTAAAGAACTTTATTTTTAGAATTTTTGTGTTAAAAATACCTTAACGAAACAGAATCGGATGTATTTCTGGAATTCGTTTCTGTGTTCCGGGCTGTAGAATGCAGACACAGGGATAGTGGCCAGTCCCTATTCAGAAGTGTAGAACATTTTTATAACTTATTTTGGTCAAAGATGTCACTATATGAGAAGATTTTATAACCCATTGTAAATGCTTTGTTTTGGCTTACCTTTTCTTTTATGAGCCATTTCACAAATCTGTAGTCATAGGGTTCATCTTTAGTACTAGGGTCAGTAAGGTCAACATCTTGTAGAAAAACATTTAAAAACAAAAGGCAATATTAAAAACAAACTTTATTTAGAAATAATCACGTCAAAACAATTATAATTGCTATCACACAGTGTACCTTTTATACTTTGATTTCTCATATTATGAAGATTCCCCTACTCATGGAAAACCTGGATATATCAGGGAATTTTAAACTTTTTCTGGAAATTAATAAAACCCTAAATTATAGAAATATTCTATACACTCTAAAAAATCTAAAGTTGAGAAAACTTTAAGGCAACCAGCTTCAGGAGATTTTTGAGTTTTCTCAACTTGTTGTTTTCAGTTTATACAACAACAAGTTGAGAAAACTCAAAAATCTCCTGAAGCTGGTTGCCTTAAGCTTTTATGTTTTCTCAACTTTTGATTTTTTTTTGTTTTTTTACAGTGTAATAGATATTTATTTATAATTCTATAACAGATATATATATATTTTACTTTCCAGTCAGTGCTACATTATTTTACCAGCTAGAAATGGCTCTTCGTAAGTGCAAACCCTATAAAATTATTTGTAAATATCTTTGTACAATAAACCTGGAAAAAAAGTGTGGGAACAATAAATTATGTGTTTATTACCATAAACAAGAGCTCAAGAGAGGACAAAAGCACCTCATCTCTGTAATTCTCAGATATAAAAATTATATTTGTATAATCCATAAATTAATCCAAGTTCCTGCTTTAATACTTTGTTCTACCTTTTTTTTCTCTGTTACTTACTAAGATTTGAGATATCTGCGATCATGAAGTATCCTCCCTGGGGTAGTATAGGTTTTAGGCCAACGCTCTTCAAACAATCTGCCAGCCTCAGACGCTTTTCATGAAGATGTATGGGTAACTGGTGGAAATAGCTTTCCTCTGTGCCAAATACATCATACTCCCTCTGAAAACCTACTGCTACGGCCTCCTTAAAAACAACATTAGACAATGTCAGTCCACTGAAAACAAATTACACACACTTTACGCCTAAAAGGAGCATTGTTTTACCTGGGCAGCTGTGGCACAGTGATACACTGAATTCTGATGAACGGTTTTTAAGTGCTTTAGGATATGTCCTGATCCCATTGCCCAACCCACCTACATTAAAATAATAGAGTAATTTAATGACCTGCATGCTGTATATGCATACTGAACCTTATCACCATGAAACTTCCAGCCAGTCAACAGAGGGATATAACATTGCAAGAAACAAATGCTGTTGAATTCGACCAGCTCACCTTCCATCCTGTGGCACTGAAAGTCTTGCCTGCACTCCCAATGGTGACAGTGCGTTCCCACATACCTGGCAGACTGGCTGTCAAAAAAAAAAGGTATGTTACTTTAAAAGTCCACAAAACTGTGATTAATCGCATTACCTGCACAGTTATGCACTTACCGATTTTCACATGTTTTGTTCCATCATATGTGAGCCACTCGTACACCTCGTCGCTGATGCAAATGACGTCATGTTTAATGCATAAGTCAGCAATCATCTGAAGTTCCTCCCGCTGGTAGACCTGCAAGAAACCAGTTAGGGTTAGGCTGAATTTGTCTCTGTGGTAAAAATTGTACACACTGACCTGAAAAGTAATTTCAACTCATTTTTATATATATACATATATTATATACATATTATATAATTACATTTCCATTCAAAGATTTGGGGTCAGTAAGATTTTTTTTTTTTTTAAAGAAATTACTACTTTTATTCAGCAATGATGCATTAAATTGATCAAAAGTGGCAGTAAAGACATTTATGATCTTACAACAGATTTCCTTTTAAAAAAAGTTAATTTTAATTTCATTATTTTGATTTGATTTTCTTGACAGTTTTCATGAAATTCACTCATATAAGAATATATTGGACAACAATGGGTAAAACTGTCCTCCATTTGTTGGTGACTGACTCACCTTGCCAAGAGGGTTATTAGGAGTGTTAATGACAATGGCTTTGGTACGAGGACTAAATTTACTCGCCAACTCTTCAGGAGACAACACCCAGTCAGCACTGGATAGAACAGGACCACAGCCTTCTCTCTGTTAATACACAGCTTATATTATTCAAAACAAACATTTTAATCTCAGATAAAGCAAACAGATCTTGTCATGTGATATATGAACATACTGGTTTAAGGGGCACATATACAGCTGTTCCTCCCGCCATCATTACCATTGGCTGATAACAGTCAAAGAATGGCTCCACAATAATCACCTGCACAAGAAAGGGAAAAAGATGCATTCTGATACCACATATTGAACATAAACAGTGTCTTTTTTATTCTCTACTAACAATATAATTTTCTGAATATGCATATTGTTACCTCATCGCCCTCATCAATGAGAGCCTGGAAGGTACAGAAAAGTGCTTGATATGCTCCTACAGAAACCAAGATATCCTCCATTGGGTCTATTTCCCGGCCAACAATCCTACTGAAGAACTTGGCCAGGATCTTCACAAGATTTGGGTGGCCCTGTATGACAGCATGTTGTAAGATTGTTTAGCAAAGCTTTACTTATATACTTATTACATTACGCAGTGGTAGTTGATCATTTACTAAACAAACTGCAAGCCAGCAAGGGACTTGTATTTTTAATTTCTTACAAAAGCACGCGTGTACTGGTGCATAGAGAAACCTCCATTCAGGGCTTTGCAGAAAGCCTCCTGAACAAAACTAGGAGGGGAGAAATCAGGGAACCCCTGACCCAGGTTCACAGCCTTATAGTCAGCAGCCAGCTGAGTGAATTCCACCCTACAGTTGACATACACAAAAGGAATAACATGCAGTATTAAACATTAAAATGAGCAAAAATTTGAGTTCATTTACTTATATTTACTTAAGAATAATAAATTATTCTTATTACACAGCTCACTGAAATACTAGAATTGCTAATTGCCGCCATCTTGCGATCAAAACTGTTATTGCGATTACCAATTTTAAAAATGGAGGACATTGTTAATTGTATTATTCATGTTGAGTAAATAATAAAAAAAAACGTTAGTAGTTAAAGCAATAAAACGAAAACAAAAAACCCCGCCAAAAACACAAAGATGAGAGAGAACTTAAATTAGAGGAAGACATTCATAGCTAAAAACGTCCGCTAAGTAAATTACATTGGTTGCATAATAATAATAATAATAATACAACTAAAAAATGTCGATTATATCTAGGAAAACTATTGATAAAGCAACAAGCCGAACATTGGAAAAATACCTTTTTAAAATACTAAGATATTTTAAAATATTAGGTAATTAAACAAGTATATTTTGCAGTGTTCGTCTTGCTATGTTATAACGGACTTTCTAGCGGAAACTTAGCCATAATGATAATAATAATAAGTAACTCAATAGGCTATTTTATATCCATTTATTTACTTATTTGGTAAGCGCCGTGTAATAAGCACTAAATGACTACCCATTTATACTTTCACTTGATTTATAGGCCATGAAGCTTAATTACCATATATTCTTGTCAATTGCTTCGATTCTTCTCGCGTGCAATTTACGAGACATATTGCCCTGCGTAATCAAGAAGAAAATCATGCAATAAGAAAAAATAATGGCAAATTACTAAACCGCAGCTTGATCATGCATACAGGTGTAGCGATCGAGTGTGAAATATCTCATACCTTATCATGAAAACCTGCGTTTACTAATCTGATTGACAGCCAAGGTCCATTTACCGCCGCTCTTCTCCACATTCCAGTGTTTCAAAACACCTTTACTGCAGGATTTCTGCTAAAGCCGTAAATCAGTAACACACATAGTAACAGATTAGAATCACGGCAAATCTCTAGCATTTGAACGGTCAACCTTTAAATGTCTGACAGTCGATAATTAAGTGACATGACAGTAGTCTTGTCCTTGGGATTTAGATTCAAGAGACAAACAAAGCCTAAAATACTGTGGCAAATGTCGATTTCATATTGTAATCTAAAAGACGAATACACAAAACTTTCTGTTTTGCACCAAACCTTGTTTTTACTTTCCCCAGCTGTTAAAAGACGTCACACATCGACTTCTCAAGCGCCTTCCTCAGTCTCTGAGCCAATGAAAATGCGAGCAGAGCTCCTCCTCCAGGCAGCACTCTTTATTTTTGTAAGAGTACTTCCGCTTTGGGCAGGGCCAGTGACTGCTAACGCTACTTGACAGTATACGTTGTAGTATATATTTGTAGTGACCATTCTTATTGCACAGTTTTAAATATGCCGAACAGTCAAAGAGGAAAAAAGCTTGTTTCCTCAACTAACATTCTAATATACCTTTTATAGTACTCCATGAATATCGTTGGATCTGTGACAAATTGGTTATGTACATCTATCGTAAGTCACTTTAGATAAAAGTGTCTGCAAAATGCACGAATGTAGATAAATGCCCAACTTTGGGTTGACAGCATAAAAACACAAAATATGGACACAAAATACGTTCTTTATAAAGTTGACATTTTAAAAGTGACAACAGAAGAAAACATTTCATCCCAATGGAATTTTGTGAAATTTAAACACAAGGCGAAGTCCCCATGAGCATGATCCTTTCTGCCTTTTACCATTTCTCGCTTATTTTCTTCCTTTCTGCCTATAAGCTGGCCTTCTTGAGATCCTCAGGCAGTACACAACCCTTTTTCCTTGCCCTCTGTTTGCGTTTCTCCATCTTGGCATCCTTGCGTTTCTTAATATTCCTTCTCCGCTTGTCTTGCCTCTTTTGCATCTTCTCCACGACTTGCTGGCTCCTCTGTACCCACTTCTTTTTCTTCTGAGCCTTCCTTTTCTCCTTCTTTTTCAAGGATGCACACAAGAGTTCCTCGTTGTCTTTGATTTTCATGCCTTCAGCTTTGTAGAGAACATTGCTCCACCTCATCTTCTCTTCCTCTTTTTTTGCTTTCCCTTCATCCTTCTCTCTAAGCTGCTCCAGGTGAGTTTTCCTCGCCTCAATGCGTGTTAAAAGCTGTTTGTAGTTCTTGCCAGTGAGCGGAGTCAGCGTTCCTTTCACTTTCTTTTTCTTTTTTTTCTCCATCAGCTTTGTCCCTTTGTCCACATAGTCTTCTCTAACCTCCATCTTGTTGAAGACTATGAAGCTCTTCTCCTCTTTGGCAGGAGCGCTTGATGTAGAAGTGCCTTGTGGTTGGTCATTTGCTGTCTCTTTGTCCTCTTCTCCTGCCTGCAAAGCTGCAGCATCTGCTAACTTTTTAATTCGAAACTCTTTTCTTTTCCTCTTCCGACGCTCCCTTTCTTGTTTTCGTCTCTCTCGTTTCTTCTTTATCTCCTCAGAGGAGGGATCTTTAGGAGGGCCCTGGAAAAAACAGACATACAGGTGCATCTCAATAAATTAGAATGTCGTGGAAAAGTTCATTTATTTCAGTAATTCAACTCAAATTGTGAAACTCGTGTATTAAATAAATTCAATGCACACAGACTGAAGTAGTTTAAGTCTTTGGTTCTTTTAATTGTGATGATTTTGGCTCACATTTAACAAAAACCCACCAATTCACTATCTCAACAAATTAGAATACTTCATAAGACCAATAAAAAAAACATTTTTAGTAAATTGTTGGCCTTCTGGAAAGTATGTTCATTTACTGTACATGTACTCAATACTTGGTAGGGGCTCCTTTTGCTTTAATTACTGCCTCAATTCGGCGTGGCATGGAGGTGATCAGTTTGTGGCACTGCTGAGGTGGTATGGAAGCCCAGGTTTCTTTGACACTTCGAATTTATTTAATACACGAGTTTCACAATTTGAGTTGAATTACTGAAATAAATGAACTTTTCCACGACATTCTAATTTATTGAGATGCACCTGTAGGCTTGGCCTAAGAATTCTTAAAGGAATTATATAATAATTTTCACTTTTTCCATATAATACTTTTACTTTATCTTGTTTTTTACAGCAAAACAGTCATAATTTTGCATTTATGAGCAATTAATTTCTCTGACCCATACAATTAAACCTCACCCTCAGTTTGTATGAGTTTTGTTATTCTTTTTGAATATTTTTTAACACAAAAAAATATATTCTAAAGAATGAGGCCAAACAAACGCAGTTGTTGGTACCCACTGACTTCCGTAGTATGAAAAAAAAATTATTTGGAAGTCAATGGGGACCAGAAACTCTTTGGTTACCCACATCCTTCAAAATATCTTCTTTTGTGTTCCGCAGAAGATCATAAGTGATGACAGAAGTTTTGTTTTTGGGTGAACTATCCTTGAAGTAAAGTGATTCATTATATCAACATTCAAACATTTAACAATCCTTCGACCGAGATAACATTTTAGCCAATTTTGATATTTTAGTCCAACTTGAGCATGTACCTGTCCTCGAGATTCCTCAATCTTCTGGTGAAGTCTCTGACGAAGAATGTCTACAGCATCAAATTCTTGTGATGTTCCACCTAATAGGAATGAATCAGTAAAAATGCAATAGCATTTTAGTCAACAAGAATAAAGCATGCTGGATACACTACTAATCTCTCTTTACCAACTACTTTTTACCCTCAGGCTTCTTTCGTGTCTCTGAAATCCCATTCTGGACAGTTTTTCTCTGAGTTGGAGGTGCTGCAGGCCGAGTGCTCTTTAGAACTGGGTTATTTTTGTTTGCACTCATGTGATCTCCTTTTGTTGGCTTTTGATTGTTCTTCTTTTTCTTTGTTGAAGGAGCACCATTTACCCCACTGCCTCGGAATGGAACTAAAAGGGGAATTAATAAAACTTTATTCATTATATTTAAATAATTACGTTTTTTTAACTACTGACTTTGAAAATGAAACTTTGAATGAATAATAAACCAGCAATAAAAATGGCATAACTGCTGCAGGTGTCTGTTCAGTGTTTACTAATTAATTCATATGCAATTAACAATCCCCGAACTTTACCATAGGGTCTTTTCTTTGGCTCCCGGTTGTGAGACACGCATACTTTACGGGTCAGCTTCTCTAGGTAATCATACTTCGCAGCAAGGCTGGCCATGTTTCCTATTATAAATAAACTAACAATAAATTAATAAATACAGACATTTGCTGCAGATATGTAACATGTAGTCACTAAACAGCTCAAAACAAAATATAACGATTTTAGCGAAGTCAGAGTGCTGTGAAACCTATGCAGTATTTTACGACAACAATGAGAAATACGTCAATTAATACATTTAATAAACGTGTCATTATTCGTTTGACTTGTACGGGATTTTTAACTTACCTCGCTCAATCAAAAACGTCAGTCGAAACTGCTGTGATGCGTTTCATCAGCTGAGAATGGAATAAAGGGATTTGTGTACCTCCTTAGAAATTACAAACTCATTCGGATAAAATCCTTGAAATGTACACTAGTCTACATACAATATCCCTTATAACTTCACCAAATACAAATTCAGAAACATGCCCCACGTGTGTATGATTTTACGCATGCGCAGGATGGTTCGGAATCCCCGGAACTGGTTACATTGAAAACATTCCCCCGAAAGCACAAGGCATGTTATGTAGTCGACCTGGCACAATTTCAGCGAACATGAGTAGTTTCCGATTAATGCTGATGCTCTCTAATAGCGCATCTAAAATAATCCGAGGCTATGTAAGGTCATTTTCCCCTCATAAAGCGATCATTAAAATAGTTTTTTTTTTATATCAAAATGTTTGTTGTCAAACACTCACTCTTGACAGCTAAAGTGTATTTTATTTGTTCTTTTCTCAGACTCTCATCTCACCAAAGAGGACCCTATTTGTGGCGCGACAGGGTCTCCAGTACTCCAGTGTAATTCTGTTTAGCTTGCTCATTACTATATTCTTGATTATTGACTAAACTAACTACAATATCATTAAAAACTTTGAGGTCGGTAATAAGTCTCTTATGCTCACCAGGGCTGCATTTGTTTAATCAAAATACAGTAAACTGAAATAATGAGGAATATTATTAAAATACATTTTTTTTTACTTGATATATATTTAATTTGAATGTAATTTAATCATGTAATGGCAAAGCTGAATTTTCAGCAGCCATTTCTCCAATTTTCAGTGTCACGATCGTTCAGAAATCATTCTAATATGCTGATTGTGGTGCTCAAGAAACATTTCTTGTTATTATCATCAACATAATATCAGGACTGTACCACTGCATCCATGCTGAATAAAATTATAATTTTTTAAATTATAATAATAATAATAAAATGCTGACCCCAAATTTTTTAATAGTAGTATAAAATAAAATAGGTTTACAGTTAGAGTGAGTTTCTAATAGACTAGTGACTGAAATATAGCTGTCTTTCTTTCAGGCATTATGCTCGAGCAGTTTGCACAGCCTGATGTGACTTTTTAAAATGTTTGAAAATGTTTTTTCTATAGGTAACCTAGCCAGGTATGGCCAACGGTCAAGTTCCACTGTTGCGGGAACCGAGAAAGGAGAAGACTCCTTCCTGAAATGGCTTCTCTTGTTGATACCTGCCACAACCTTTTGTCTTGGAACATGGCAGGTACAGGCATGAGCTTGGTGTTTATCTGATAAAAACCATAACTGAAACAGCAATTAGCTGTTTGTGAAAAGCCTACCATTTGATTTTGTAGTTGAAACGCAGAAAGTGGAAGTTGGAGTTGATCCGTGAACTTCAGAGCCTATCCCACTGCCTGTAGAGTGAGTCTCTTTCCAAATCCATGTGCCATCATCTCTAGTGTTTATAAGATTACACGTTTTGATGAAATGGTGAAGTAATCTGTGTGTGACAGTCCTATGGAAATTAAGCAGCTGGAGTACAGGCGAGTAAAGGTGCGAGGACACTTCGACCACTCTAAAGAGCTGTATGTCCTGCCCCGCTCCCCAGTGGACCCGGAGAGAGAGGCCCGGGAGGCAGGCAGGATTTCCTCCAGCGGGGAGAGTGGAGCTAATGTCATTACACCATTCTACTGTACTGATCTGGGGTACAAACACACAATTTGAATTCCATACACTTAATTCCATACACTTGCTTTGCACTCTGATGTGGCTTTCTGGATAAAATTTTTAGGATCACTATCTTGGTGAACAGAGCTTATGTACCAAAAGATAAGATCAGACCAGAAACCAGAATAAAGGGGCAGGTAATAGCATTTTTTCTTCATCTCTTTTGAATCAAATCCAGGCATAAACATTATCAACAGACAAGCTTACTTTATTCATTTTCTTAATCTTTCTAAATGTTAAAGAGGTGTTTATATTTTCTAAAAGGTGACTGAAGATGTGGATCTTGTTGGTGTGATGCGTTTAACTGAGCAGAGGAAACCATTTGTCCCTCAAAACAATGTAGAAACAAATAGGTGGCACTGTCGTGACCTGGAGGCCATGGCGAAGGTCACTGGTGCTGAGGAAATCTTCATTGATGCTGTGCTTGGTTAGAACTGCTCTTAATACTAATGTTTGGTGACTATATGGTGTACAAACCTATACAAAGTTTTGATCAGAAAAGTGCAGAAATCTGCTAAAAAAAATTTTTTTCCCCATTCAGCAGCACAATACCTGGTGGGCCAATAGGAGGGCAGACAAGAGTAACCTTGAGGAATGAACACATGCAATATGTCATCACATGGTTTGTTTAATTAAACACATTTTGCTAATCTATTTTCATACCTTAACACAGAATCGGTTTTTATTATTTACAGTGTTTTAATTTAAATCATGCATTGCATGTACTATTGAACTGTAAAAGAAAAGGTTGCTTTTAAAAAAGGAATAAAAAATGTTTGATTGTAATCTTAAAGATGACTTTGAGGTGAACTGTTCTTTGTTATTTTCTTTTAGGTATGGTTTATGTGCTGCTACCTCCTACATGTGGTATGCAATTCATTAAGCACATTGCTTTATGAGATGTATTCAGCACTTTGCCCTTATGGAATATATTTAGAATAATCAAGATCTTATGTTTAACTTATGTGTCCCTCAAGATCTTGTTTAACTTATGATACTGGTAATAAAAACATGGATTTGTCTAAAAACAAGTGTTTGAGCATGCACAGTGGTGTGAAAAAGTGTTGGCCCCCTTCCTGATTTCTTATGTAAAACTGAGACGAGCCTTTATGTTCTTTTTGCTCAGCAGCGGTTTTCGTCTTGGAACTCTGCCATGCAGACCATTTTTGCCCAGTCTCTTTCTTATGGTGGAGTCATGAACACTGACCTTAACTGAGGCAAGTGAGGCCTGCAGTTCTTTGGATGTTGTTGTGGGGTCTTTTGTGACCTCTTGGATGAGTCATTGCTGTGCTCTTGGGGTAACTTTGGTCGGCCAGCCACTCCTGGGAAGGTTCTCCACTGTTCCATGTTTTTGCCATTTGTGAATAATGGCTCTCACTGTGGTTCGCTGGAGTCCCAAAGCTTTAGAAATGGCTTTATAACCTTTTCCAGACTGATAGATCTCAATTACTTTCTTTCTCATTTGTTTCTGAATTTCTTTGGATCTCGGCATGATGTCTAGCTTTTGAGGATCTTTTGGTCTACTTCACTTTGTCAGGCAGGTCCTATTTAAGAGATTTCTTGATTGTGAACAGGTGTGGCAGTAATCAGGCCTGGGTGTGGCTAGAGAAATTGAACTCAGGTGTGATAAACCACAGTTTTAACAGGGGGGCAAACACTTCTTCACACAGGGTCATGTAGTTTTAGATTTAGTTTTCCCTTAATAATAAAAACCTTCATTTAAAAACTGCATGTTGTGTTTACTTGTGTTATCTTTGACTAATATTTAAATTTGTTTGATGATCTGAAACATTAAAGTGTGACAAACATGCAAAAAAATAAGAAATCAGGAAGGGGGCCAACACTTTTTCACACCACTGTATATTACTTTAATGCATTACTAATGCTGTACAGGGGAATCTAGCCTCTAGAACAGGGGTGGGCAAACTTGGCCCTTCCAGGCCACTTTCCCACAGAGTTTAGCTCCAAACCTAATCAAACACACCTGAACCAGCTAATCATTGTCTTCAGGACTACTAGAAGGTTACAGGCAGGTGAGTTTTATCAGGGTTGGATCAAATCTCTGCAGGAAAGTGGCCTGGAAGGGCCAAGTTTGCCCATCACTGCTCTAGAACAAGAGGTCTCAATCAGGAGGCCACAGAATGAAATAAGTGTTAAGAAATAAAATACTAAAAACAAAATTAAATCATTTTTTTTTTTACCACCCTCAAATATTTTTATTGAAAAATACACCGGAGGCCAGATCAGAATCTCACATCTTAAAGCACAAAATAAATGGCTTAAAACAGTTTTGTTAAAAGTTTTAAAAATAAAATAAAAATAGAAATACCAGAAATATCTAAACCAATATGGAGGGGCTTTTGAATATTGTGTTGGAAAAATGAAAGGGCTTTGAGTTAAAAAAAGTTTTAGAACCCCTGCCGATGGTTTCATTTATATTACATCAGGGCTGTCCAAACTTGGTCCTGGAGGGCCGGTGTCCTGCAGAGTTTAGCTCCAACTTGCCTCAACACACCTGACTGGAAGTTTCTATGCCTAGTAAGAGCTTGAATAGCTGGTTCAGGTGTGTTTAATTAGGGTTGGAGCTAAACTCTGCAGGCCACCGGCCCTCCAGAACAGAGTTTGGACAGCCCTGCATTACATTAATTAATAGTTAATTTTGGAGAACAACTGACAGTCTCTCTTAAAATTGTTTGAACTCTTATACAATTCTCTAAATGTTTAGAAATCTGTTTTCTAATTGCATGTATTGGCTTATACCTAATTTTTTAAAGAACCAGTCAAACTCCAGCCACTTTGTGGGATCATTTTTATTTATTAAACAAGACAGGAGCTCAACCCAGTTTAGTAGCCAGCTCCTTGGCCTTTGCCTTCTCAAGTTTAGCAATGCGAGCAGTTGACTTGGAACCCAGGACATTGCCTCCCCAGTGACGACGGATCTAAAGACAGAATTGAAATGGAAGAAACAAACATTAGAATTACATTAAGACATCGATTAGGAGAATGTATAAAAGTTAGGCTAATTGAAACAATGTCATCAAATTGTGAACTGATCAGCACTACAGCCAATAAACCGACCTCCTCATATCTGTCATTATAGTTGGTCTTGATGGCCTCCACCAGCTTAGCAAGAGCTGCTTTGTCTTCGCTGAAGATGGGTGAACAAAAACAATGTTAACCACAAAAGGTCTTGTCTCTATAATGGCCAAATTACGAATCAACTGCAAATCATTTTGCTCAGGGTTAAAAAGCTCATTTGAAACCACATGGTTGTTCAGTTGAAGAAATTCAGACATCATAGCCTCAGGATGTGCAGCAAGGGAAAATAAAACAGGAGTGTGCGTTTTACTCACGGGTTGGTCTGTGTGAAGGCAACAGAGGTGCAGGTCTTTCTGTGCACAAGTTTGCCCAGTCTGGCTTTGCCCTTTACGATGCAGTATGGGACACCCATCTTACGGCACAGAGCAGGCAAGAACACCACCAGCTACAAATAGAGCAAATTAAATAAATTATATACAGACATCCATCGTAACATTCAGCAGTCTGATAAAACTACACAAACCAAAGCAGGAAATTCTGAAAATAGTTAAGAGAAATGCTCCAGTAAGTGGTTGTTGCTCAGGGTTAAAACGCTCATATTTTTGATCTTCAGTTTGAATTCAGGTGAAGAAATTCAAGACATCATTGCAGACAACCACAACAAGATTTATGACAAGAGGTCTATATCCTGTAGAAAAACTCGCCTCAATGGGATCCACATCGTGAGAAATAACGACCAGCTGTGCCTTCTTGCTCTCCACTAGTGTGGTTACGGTGTTCACACCTGAAAAGGAACAAGTGTTAACACATGTCTAGACAAGTTTCCAAATCAAACTAAAAATAGGAGGGTCGTCAAATATCGTCTTGGACAAAGAATGGGCCTGAGAGACAAAAAGGTTGAGAACAATGGAAAATACAACTTGTAAATCCAGAAAAGTGTCTTCAAGGAAAAAAAGACACTCTATAAAAAAAACACCCACCTGCACGGAGGACTGGGGGCCTTTTGGTGGGCACATCACCCTTTCCAGCAGCCTTCTGTTCAGCACGAGCCAGCAGTCTCTGTTTCTTCTCCTGCTTGGTCTCAGGCCTGTACTTGTGGGCCAGCTTGAACAGCTGGGTAGCTTAAGAAATATTTCAAAGTGTTAAGTGTAACACACCCCAAATTAGCTCTTCAATTCCAGCACCAATGCAAAGACCTCAAAGTTAACATTTGGATGAAAACTTAAGTCATCACTAATTTTACAGTACAATCCAAGCTGAATTAAATAGCAATATTATACAACAGTGCATCAGTGATCTTGGTGGAAATTGTCCGCATCGACTATTCAGATAGCAAATATTCTTTCACATCATCTGCACATTCACAAAAGTCTAAAAAGTATTTAGAGGTCGACCGATATATTTTCAACAATTAATCAGCACTGATATTATATATAAGTTAATTTTTTTCCTCTGTGAGACATACAATATAGTCATGTTCAAGTCATTATTGTTAATTTTCTAACTAAGTGCAGCAGCACTATTTTACGTCAAGCAAGTTTTTGTTCATGTTATTGATTTAAAACTCGCTACCCATAAAATCCATTATCTGTCAACCTCTACAAGCATTGTTGTATGAACAGCACCAGAAAGTCAAAAGAGACTCCAGTCGAGTGAACAACTCACCGGTCTGGCGGTCCAGAGCCTGGGTGAACTGGTTGATCGCAGGGGGAACCTTCAGACGCTTGTAGAGAATGGCCCGCTGGCGCTGCAACCGGACATAACGTGGCCATTTCACGAATCGGGTCAGATCCCTCTTCGGCTGGATGTCCTGACCTGGAGATTAAAGTGCATGACTTTAAAGTGCATTAGGGTCAACAAAATGCAAGTTGGGTTTCCAGACATAATATGTGCATCAGCGATCTTGGTGGAAGGTTGTCTGCAATGCTGTTAAGATAGCAAATATTGGTAACATCATCTGCACTTTTTTGAGTTACATTTTAAATGACCCGAGAACTCAATCTCATCTGTGGTGCGGTTGTTACTCACCAATGCCAAAGTTCTTGGGCCTCTTCTCAAACAGGGGATTCACGACTTTCTTGGCCTCATGCTTCTTGGCCACTGAAGGGGCTGGTGCCACCTTCTTCCCCTTAGCCTTTTTTCCCTTAGGCTGTGGAGAGATGCACAATACTTCACGAGTTTATCATCCAAAATTAGCATAAAGTTCAAGAGAAACACCTTTTTTTGGCTAATGCTCAGTTTTGAAGAGATGTGTTCTACAAAAAAAGTTCAGGTGAAGAAATTCAAGACATCACTGCAAAAGCCAAAAACCCTACTAGTCAAAATACACTAACTTATGGTGCGACATGCGTTGTAGCAACTTAACCAGTTTAGCATCTCATAGATACAAGCTTACTCAACGCATTTTCAGTAATTAGAATTTTTAAACTTACCAACGGGTGTGCAATAGTGAAGAATACAGCAGCACTTGTGTGTTTAATAAACAGCGCGCCAATCTAATTAATTTTGGCCTACAAAGAAGCCCACTGACAGGTTAGCATTCGCGTTGGAACCCATGGTTAAGTTTCTCATAATAATGAACATATTAAAAATATTTAGTCAAGGAAGTTCGTATTAAAAACACGGATAATAACATTTAACGGCTTACGGTCTAACGGCGCACATCTCAAGGCGTCAGCGCTGACAGTAAGCGGACACTGTACGGTTCACAAAAGTGCTCTCAATTATTAATCTAAATACTTAAAATTATTGCAATTTTCGTTCAGAGAGCAAGCGTTGGTGCTTTATTTTCCATAACCGATATGTTATGAATCCTAGAACACATTACAAGGCAGGATGCTTAAGGATTTAAAAAAAGTGAAGGCTTCCCAGTCAAAACCATCGGACACTCACCATGTTGGTTCAGACGGAAAGGAAGAAGAAATGGATTGTGGGAAATTTAACTACAGCGACATTTGGTAATGACATCATCTGTACGCGACAGAACAACAAAAGAGGGAGGCTCATGTTTATTTGAAGAGATATTCAATGAATGCTTGCTGTGAGTAGCGATTTTAATGAACTTACTTTTAATTTACAGTAACAACAAAGTTTTTACTTAATTCATTATTCATGCGTGGTGTGGAGTAACAGAAACCCGCACGCGCTGTTTAGTTTAGTTTTAGCGCCTGAGAGAATAGCAAAATGTCGAATGTTGACGGCAAACGCATTGTGTTTTTATACGTTTCGTGAAATAGACATTTTCACAGGCGGTTACTAAAAAAAAGCTGCGTCGCCATCACGAGCTACATTTATACTGACCTAATAAATATGCAAATAAAAACGGGGTTTACAAATGTGTAGTGTGAAATAAAAGCTGATTACCTAGGAATAATTACTGCTAAATCCTTTGCACTATAAAGTATCAACCAGTATTAATAGAAACCTTTTACAAAAACAAAAAAGGCTGTGGCTGCAGTTAGGGGTCGGAAATGTATCAATGGCTGTTTATTATATGTATTTAGTAGCTGTTAATGTGAAAACTAATTGCAGTTCTAACAGTAAAGTATTGTTTCTGATCCTTTAGCACTGTCAAGTGTGACTGAAGAGCGCTGTGATGGCCACACAGAGAGTACTCCCACAAAGCAAAGAAACTCTTCTGCAGAACTACAATAAGAGACTTAAAGATGACATCAGGTCAATTCTAGACAATTTCACCGAAATAATCAAAACAGCAAAGGTATGTTGGTGTGCGTTTTGCTATGACTATGTGACATTCATTATCAATATCATTTTACAAGGACGATGATCTGGTCATCTCATCTATCAGGTGGAAGATGAGACTCAGGTTTCCAGGGCGACACAAGCTGAGCAGGATCACTATGAAATGCACGTGCGAGCTGCCAACATAGTAAGATCTACAGTGATAGTACGATAATGAATAGACATATTAGACTTGGATGACATTTCCATGTTTAATGTGTCTTAGGTACGTGCAGGAGAGTCTCTCATGAAGCTTGTCTCAGACCTGAAGCAGTTCCTCATCCTGAATGACTTCCCCTCTGTCAACGAGGCCATCAGTCTCCGCAACCAGCAGCTGCGCACGCTGCAGGAAGAGTGCGACAAGAAGCTCATCTCCCTGCGTGATGAGATTGCCATCGACCTGTATGAGCTCGAGGAAGAGTATTACTCCTCCAGGTACAAATAGACCAGTGATCCCAAACGTGTGCAGTCACCTCTGCCTTCCCTTGCTTACCAACACCATAAATGTGATGCATATGTGCATCATAAGAACATAACACAGGGTGATTTATGGAGCTAAATGTATTTTTAACTTGCACAACCAATTATAGGCTCTGACCGGTTTTCATTTGACTAAAATATCATGTGCTAACCATGTTGGTTTGCTATTTGTTTGAATTAAACCATGCCATTTTGGTCCTTCATACACAGTCATATCATACCATTGTGCCTTAATAAGAGTGTTCATTCTTGCAGTTAAGACAATAACTAATACAAGAGTACATTCTCCTTTGACCCAGTTCAGTCACATAGTAAGACTGTATGGCCCTTGTTTTTTTTTCAGCTTGTCATAATTATAACAAGCCAGACATATCTTTTTCTGCTATGCTTCTAATATAGCAAACATATAGCAAAATCCATATATCCATCCATATTGTCATATCGATTCATATTGTAGTCACACCAAAGACATTATCAAGCACTTTCAGTATAACTGATTTTGCACAAGAAAACCAATCTGTTATACAAAAGTGCATGTAAATATTTCCCCTCCAGGTGCCTTAAATGATTATGTTTTAGAAGATTTACTTGCAATCAGGATGTGTATTTAGTCTTATTGGTGCTGTTTGGGTTTAATTTTTATAGAGATTAGTATGATATTCAGAGATTTTAAATCAATTCAAGCTGTCTTTGAAGCACACCAGAATAAACATTAATAGTTATATGAGAAGAGACATTTTGGAAATAATTCTTGAAATAATTTTCTACATTTTTTAAGAAAAATGTACATGTGAATCTAAATTTGATATTGGACTGAGCACATTAATTTTGATGCCTGTACTCAATGATGAGCTGCAAAATTCAAAGCACTTTAGAATTTGTAAAAAAAGAATGTAGGGTGCTGTATGTATTGTAAAAATTACTTTAAAGTATCATATTAATTAGCTTAGTGGAAGAAAATCATTCAAGAAACAGAAAATCAAATCAAGAATTTTCAAGAAGAAGAAATCATTCAAGAAGATTTTCACTATATATTCAATATTCAATATAAATGCAGTGATTTTTTTTTTCTCTCTGTTAAACTAATCAAAGTTTGTGTAAACTGGGAAAATATTTAGCTTTCAGTGGCATATGTGTCATGTTCAAAATGTAATATTTATCATTTATGGAGTGTTTGAAATTGCACTACACTGTGTTTCTTTGTGGTGACACTTTAAGTAGAAACAGTGTTGGTCACATTAGTACCTGTTCAAAATGTGTCAGAATATTTGTCAGTTTTTTTTACAAACCAACTGGTCATTTCAAATTTCATAAATAAACCAGAGATAAAATAGAGCACATTTAGTGTCTGATCTATTATTTGCTCACCTCTGATTTGGAATTTATCTTCTGCCTCTGCTGAGTGCATAATCTAAATTCTCTGCTGCTTACAGCCTTTTGCTTTTCATCTGTTGAGCAGTTTTATTATTAGACTCTACTCTTATCTGTTCAGTGTATAGAAAGACAGCAAACAGAAGAGTAATGCCATGTGACCACACGGTTCCAGACATGTCAGTAGCAATGCTTTTCACAGCTTCCTTTCCCTGCTTGTGCTTTCTTTCCCAGTGCCTTCTGTTGTGTGAGTTTGTTTTGTAATGAGTGAATGAATGTTCAACATTATTCATACATACTCCTAATGGATTATTGGGTGTTTTTAGGCAGAAGTGGATAGAAGAAATGTTAGTTTGTGTGTAACGTGTGTGTGTATATAACATTTCTAGCTGTGGACAGTGGGATGGTGTTGAGTTGCCACTTTGTGAGACCTTTCATCGGCAGGACAGTTGGGGGTCCCCTGAGACGACCTCTGACCCCTCGTATGCCAACCCAGAGGATTCAGACCACTTGGGGACCCAGGAGTCCATGCAGCGTCACCTAAACAGCCACGGCAGCAGCACTAGTGAGCAGTCATGAAATACCGGTGGCTTCCTTCATGGACCAGTTAGATTACACATTTAAGCAATTTGCCATTATAAAAAGCCCCATCTTAAACCTCCAGCTGCAGACTGCAAATCTAGTCAACTACTTGAATTGATGATGTGATTTTGTCCAGCAAAAATGACACTGAATTAATGCTGAGAACATTTCAATGAATAGTATTTCTAATTCGTAGTTGGGTAACTTGCTACATTGGAATAAAGAAGTGTTTGTCTTTGTGTCTGTTTATTGGCTAAATTTATTGTCTCTTTGGGTAAAATTACAACTATACTTTCATTGTTGTTCTGCAAAAAATACAAGTTGAGTAATTTAACAACTTTAAGCAAGTGGTGTTTTGGATGCTAAAAGAAAAGGAGACTTCTCTGTAAACATGCTCTGTACATTTGAGTAAATCTAGCTCCTCTATTTAAGTAACAAAATAAGCTGTTAAATTTCATTGTATGTTTCATAGTATATGTACACTGTAATGCTCTTCAAAATGTGACTGCCAAGGACCTGTTCTCTCTTTTTTTTTCTTTCATTCATTTACATGTATATATTTTTATTGCTGTGGTACCTTAGGGCAATCTTTCCATTTTAGACATTTAAAAGACATTCAAGCAAAAACTAAGAGGAAAGGAAATATGTTGTAACTCTAATAGAGTTTATAATATTACTTATTTCATTAGCAAAGTCTGTAGAATAAAATAACCTTTAATAAAACGATGAAGTTTCATTAATATAAAGTGATAAATCAATTCTGTTGAACAGACTGAAACACATTATATAATGCATTAACATGGTGCACAGTACATTATTATGAAAACAAAATGTTCTTCTATTATAAAGTTTGCAAAGATGACCAATGTTTTGGGGGGAGTTTTATTGTAAAATGTTTATGACTGCATGTCAAATATTTACATCTCTCATTTTACAGGGGAAAAAAAAAGTGTCCAACTAGGTGGCTGTGAAGCGAAGGTGGAGGATTAGTATCGTCGGTTCATCTTCTTGAATTTCTCATAGTGGTAGTCATCTGTGGCCTTCTCATTATTTGGCCTCTTGCGGTAATTGGGTGGTGAAGCTGGAGAACGAGAAGAGATAAACATTAATATAAATCCAACAAATGCAGTTCTATGTGTTATTTTTAGCTAAATAAGATATGATCTTACTCTCAGGTAATGGGTTCTCAGTGTCTCCTACTCGTAGTGGCCTGGCTTTGGGTTCTTCTCTGTGTCGTCTCTGGGGAGCGTTTACATCCTCATGATAGACTTGAAGAAAAAAATATATATAGAAAATTACTTAATCTTTGTCCTTTAGGGAAGAAAATAAATAATTATGGTGACAAACTTCTTGATTCATGAGCACTAAGCACATGACCTTAAAATACAAAGTGCTGGTAGTTCAGATATACTTGTGCACTTACAGCGATTATGCGTTTTCTGGATGTAATTCACAGCAATGTTAGTGGGAACAAAGGAGGTCCCGCTGTCCTTCTTTTTATTCCTCTGCTCAGCAAGCAGCTTTGCTTTGGCTTCTTCTGTACTGATGATGTTCTTTATTTTTGCACTGATAAGAAAGGGAAAAAGGGTTTTGAAGCTGACATCCATAGCTAGGTGGAATATAAAGATATATCTCAGATGTGAGCAAAGGAAATGTCTTTGAATTAGTTTTGGTCTTTACTTACTCTATCCCCAGATCCACCTCTGGAATTCCACTCAGCATCTGATTGGACAACATCTCTTCTGTCTTTTTGGCAGAACTGACGCGGATGTTTTCTGGAAGCTCATACAGGAGGTCCTCTGGATTCTTCACCTTCACTTTCTGCTCTTCCGCCTCCACCATGCCTTTCTTTTTCTTTAATTCGGTCTCAATGTACTTCATCCTGAATGAAAAAAACATACAAGGAGAGAGAGGATATAAACATTTAAATGCAGGCAAAATTTACCAAAAACAAGCATCATATAGAACGATTAAGAATACAGATGGTTTGCACGGACACATATGCACTTACATGTCTGCATCTTCATCTCGTCTGTTAGTCTCAGCAGAAAAGGAGGTACCAAGATTCAGGTCGTTTTCATCTGCTGTCCTATAGTGGAGAGGAAATGTTAATTCTTTCACTTTTAAAATACAGAGACATCAACTTTAAATAAACAGCAAACATGGTTCCATATCACTTACATGTCTCGATTTCTGTCTTTCACTTTCTTCATGTCAACAACACCTCCAGTCTTCAGTTTAAATGGGTCGTCCTAATGCACAAAACACGGAGTGACAATATTTAACCACTTAAATCATACATTTACTGTAACACTGCAAGACCTTCACTGTAATACAAAATGTAGTTTGCTTAAAAAAAAAAACATACCTCGAGCTCAGCCTCCAAACGAAGCTTGTCTCCTACAAGTAACGTAGCAATGCTGGAGGAGCAGAATGCATACATTAATTAAAATGGTTAATTATATAAATTAATTAAAACTTGGAAATTACACACCGTAAAAATAAGACATGTACAAAACGTTTAAGACTGTTATATTCGTATAAAAATGAAAAGCATTCTAAATAGACACGTGACCAACCTTACTCCATGCTGCCTTTTTCGTAAACTTTGAAGCTCCTTGGCTTCACCCAGTTTGGACCTTAGAAAATATGGTTGAATTTAACATTTTTAAATATATTCTCACATATAAATAGGCGTCTGGGTGTGACACTTAACGTAACGTTACATAAATACTTTTCTATATACGGACATGTTCGGTTAACGTTACTCTATTTGGCATTAATGTTAAAACATATCTACCTGACCACGGCTTTTGTCTCATCATCTTCCTCGTCGGATGATTCCTTCCTCCTCCTAAAATTCTTACCTGGGGGCATGATTTCAAAAAGCGTTGAATTATTTAATGTTTTTTTTACACTTTCACACGTCTGTACGCAACGTCAGTGGTCTGTCTTTATCGACGGACCGCTTTCCTCACATTTCCCGAAACTTCCGCTGACGTCACAATTACGGTTTTAACAGCTGATCTGAGGTCAGCTCTTCTGTTTTCCATACAAGCGTTTAACGGTGTAAATGGGGATGAAGAGGCTGGTTCAAGATCAGCTACTCATATGACAAATAAGAAAAAAAAACGAAATAAAAATAATAACAAAACAATTAAAAACATCAACTCCTAAATCAAGCAGCATGTAAAATGTATAAGTTTAAGTAAATTAAAAATAGTTTTTGATTAGATGAAAGAACTGAAAGCGTTCATTGGCTATGTCAAAGCTGTGACGCTGACGCACACTCATGCTGTATTCAGTATGGATGCTGTTTAGTGCACTGCTACCCATCACTGTTACAAATACCACCGATTGGCCTAAAATGATCATCTATGAGCGTTATTTTTGTTTCTGTCTGACAGGTAAATGTTTGTTCTTATCTTTCCTTCGGCTGAAGCGGAGTGTCACTGTTTATTTGCTTAGATACTATCATGTCGCGTCAGCGCATGAATAGTGTCTCGCAGCCCGAGTGGAAATATGGCCTGTTTACTCTGTAAGATCGTGATGTTAAACAGCTTTTAGGTGGCTGACGATGACACGTAGAGCAACTGTAGACGCAGAAAGATGCTGTTTGTTTTGAGATATTATTCTTTAAATTCAGATGAATAGTGGGGCCGATTCATATTATTATTATTATTGTTGTTGTTGTTTTTCCCTTTCTGTTCGGAATTCTTTTTAAGCTTCTTTACTTATGGAAAAATAGATTCAAGGATTAATACATCTTTATGATGCATTACTGTGCATTTCCCCACTGTAACAATAGACGAGGTGATACGGGGTGAATGCATCCTTCTCAGTCGTGCTAGGCGCATGAAACAGCAGTTTTGGGCTCCTGAGAGTTTCAGGCACAGACTCACAGCTACTCGCTGCTAGATACCACACTTCTTCTTTCGTTATTTTTAAAATAATGCATTCATTAATGTCAAATGTTCTCCATTACGCTGATACTGAGACTGTAAGTACATTAGAAGGTTATACTTGAAGGGACATGTTCAACAAAAAAATGAAAATTCTGTCATCATTTACTCACCCTGATGTTTTTCCAAACCCGTGTGATTTTCTTTTTTTTATCTTCTGTGGAACACAAATGGAGATGTTGCACAGAATCTTTTTTGCATAGAGTTAAAGTGAATGGTAATATTTATTTTTGTTCACCACAGGAAAAAAAAAGAGAAAGTTATTAGATTTTTAAAACAACATGAGGCTGAGTAGATGATTTCATTTCAATTTTTTCAATGTTTATTGTGTTGATGCTGTACCAGTAGTTCTCAAAGTGTTCTTTGTGCATTGTAATAGAGTGAGGTGAAAATCAAGATGACTGACAGCGGGGATCTTTGTCCTCACTTGGACTCTATTGGTGAAGTTACTAAGGAGAAACTGATTCAGAAGTCAAAGGTTAGAATTGCTTTTGCTAATATCTAAGTGCTAATATTAAATGTGTTATGAGTGGTGCACAGTGAATTTTATCTAATTGTTTTTACTCAAGGGCACATGCCAGTCATGTGGAGTAGGTGGACCCAACCTCTGGGCATGTCTACAGGTGAGGAGCCTTTTCCCTAGCAAACATGTTAGATAAGTAGAATGCATTTCTAGGCCCTGAAAAAAAAATCATAATTATTACTCTTTGTCCTGCTTTCCCCACAGTGTGACTGTCCTTATGTAGGCTGCGGAGAATCACATTCTGATCACAGTACTATACATGCACAGGTGACATTCTTATTCATTCAATTATTCACGCCATTCTCTGGCATTCGTTCTGTTCAGTTATTATCCATATCATTTCTCTTGTTCTTTTGTACGTGTGCATCTTTTTTTCTTCTTTTTTTCAGGCCAAAAAACACAATCTGACAATAAACTTGACCACATTCAGGGTGTGGTGTTATGTCTGTGAGAGGGAGGTGTTTCTGGAACCAAAGCCTGTTACTCCTGTATCATTAGCTCACCGCTGCAAACCACATGAACAGGTAAAGTCATCAGACTATTTGAAACATCTCACAGAAATGTGCACTTTTAGCTTGTTAGGATTGTGTAAACAAGATTAAGATGGTTCTTCCTGGTTGAGGTTGGCTGTGTCTCCTGCATTATTAATATCAATCTTAAGATGTCATTTAAACACAATAATTTATAAAGCACATGTATAATACAAGAAACATAATTCTCTTGTTTTTTCATCCCCAAAGGATCCTCTTCCCCAGACAGCATGTCACCCGTTAAAAGCAGTGCCTATCGCAGTGGCGGATGAGGAAGGCTCAGAATCTGAGGAGGATGAGCTCAGACCTAGAGGTATAATTATATCAACAGGTTAGCTAGTACACATTGCATGGTATTTCAAATCCTCTAATAAAGTCTAAATGGCAAGGACACCCACCTAGAAAATATTAAAGGGGTGGTTCATTGCGATTTCACTTTTTTAACGTTAGTTAGTGTGTAATGTTGCTGTTTGAGCATAAAAAATATCTGCAAAGTTACGAAGCTGAAAGTTCAATGCAAATGGAGATATCGTCTTTTAAAATTCTGGCAGTTTAATGCCGACAAAAACGGCTGGTAGGGACTACAACAAGTTACTTCCCAGGTTCGTGACATCACAAACCCTGATTTGAACCCCGCCCTCGGGAAAAGGCAGCAAAGGGGGAGAGGCCATGCTGCGCTGCTTTAGAGAAGAGGAAGAGAAAACTAGAGGTGCACGTAAAAATCTATTCATATATGAATCGCGATTCTGTCTTCTAACGATTCTAATGGATTCACAAGTTTCAAAATCAATGTTCTAAAGCAGCGGTTTTTAATACTGTTCCTCACGTCCCCCTGCTCTGCACACGCTCTGCATCTCTCTCTCTCTCTCTTTCATTCAGCTCAGCTCCGACAATGAACTGTTCCAATTATACACTTATTTTCACATAGCTATGAGAAGCATTAAACATGGATGCGCATGCGGTTGCTGTACTGTATTAAAGCTTTAATCAGGATAAAACCGTATATTAAAAGCTAACATAAGCAGTAGCATTTACAACAGCATATCTAAAAGTATGAGACAACAACAAACAAAAAACATAGGCCTACCACTAAAAGCCATGCTTGCACAGGTTCTGCACGATCCTCTTCAATATCCTCTGTTTACAATACAACCGGAGCACATGCCGCTGAGGTGAGGGGCGGGACATTTAGACGCGCACTAGAGGCGGTTTAGCAAATCACAACACACTGGCATTAACACATGTTAGACTGCACCCCATAAACACAATCAAGCCTAGAAAAAACCCAGTGAACCACCCCTTTAAGATTGATACGATTTTTTAATGATTTTGAAATAAGTCCCTTATGCTCACCAAACCTGCATTTATTTGACTGAAAAACAGATTTAAGAAAAACAGCAATATTTTGAAATATGACTACAATTAAAGACCTTTTTTTTAATTTACATATATTGAAAAATGCAATTTATTTCTGAAATGGCAAAGCTGAATTTTCTGATTTGGTGTTCAAAAACATTTGAAACTCAAGAAAGTGATTTGGCTCTCATGAAACATTGCTTACTTTTATCAATGTTGAAAATTTTTGTGGAAACTGATACTTGTTTGAGATTTTTTTTTGATGAATGTAAAGTTCAAATAACAACATTTATGCATCCTTCCTGAGTAGAAGTATTGATTTCTTTAAAAAAATTTAAGTGACCCCAAATATTCATAGTAGTTGTCAGTCAGTATGGATTTTTCAAATGACCTTTTCCGTAACTTATATATTTACTAACAGATGACTATTAAGTCCTGCTTATGCAACATTTTAAAGGAGCAGATTGAATAATGTCTATAATAACAAATAACCAGTCAATTACCTTTTCTGTTCTCTTAATATGAGAAGGCTTAATGGAAGTAAGCTGAATTAAATTGGATCTCATTGTCAGTGGTTATGTGTAACAGTTAAGATTCTGTTTCACATGCCAAAGGTCTCACAGGGATGAAGAACATTGGGAACTCCTGTTACATGAATGCTGCACTGCAGGCCCTCTCCAACTGGTGAGCTCACAACTTGTGAAGCATGAATAAGCATAATTCAGACAACACAAATTGGAAGCTTGACTGATTTCACTGGTTTATTTTTCGGTTCCATGTATCCTGTTTCTTTCTATTTTTCTCTCCAGTCCTCCTTTGACTCAGTTTTTCCTGGATTGCAGTGGGCTGGTCCGTACGGATAAGAAGCCGGCGTTGTGTAAAAGCTATCAGAAGCTTATATCTGAGCTCTGGCACAAGAAACGGTAACAAGTACTGACTTGTCAAAACTGTTAACCTAGACCTGGCCAGTTCTAGCTAACTTAATCTTAATCTATTGAGCTTGGTCCTAATTATCTGAATCTTGTCGTTCTCTGTTGGTTTCTTTTTAACTCTGTCAAGGCCAAGTTATGTTGTGCCCACTAGTCTGTTTCATGGAATCAAACTGGTGAACCCCATGTTTCGTGGCTACGCTCAACAGGTATATAAAGCAGAGTAATTGAAGTATTATTTATATACTATTATAGTAATTATTCATATTTTAAAATGGCTTTTATTTTGACATTTATGTTTTATTAATTTGTTTAGGCGCTTTTGTCATTTTGAGTTTTTAAAATATTTGTTTTAATTAATTTTTTATTTCAGTTGTATTATTAATCATTTTAGTACTTCAACATAAACATAAGATTTTATTCAGATCATTTGCCAATGTAACGTTTTTAAGTTTCATTTTTTAAGTGTACATATATTGTCTAACATTTATATTTTATTTCATCTTTTTCAATTGACCAAAACAATTTTAATATTTTAGTTTAAGTTAACAGTAACAACACTGATATGGAGATTATTATGCAGATTGTAATACTATCATATAAGCCCCATAGTATTTTTGTAAAGTAAACACTCCTTGCTTCTGTCTTTTTAAGGACACTCAGGAGTTTTTGCGATGTCTGATGGACCAACTTCATGAGGAGCTGAAGGAGCCTTTGACCGTCTGCAGTGGTGCAATCTCAGATGTCGAGCCTGACCACAGCCGTAATCATGTCGATGGAGACCGAAGCCCCTCTGAGGACGAGTTCCTGTCGTGTGACTCTGGATCAGGAAGCGAGAGAGGAGATGGAGAGAGAGCTGGAGGAGAAGCAGAGCTGCTCATCCAAGATGAATGTGTGGGAGTGAGAGGAAATGGAGGAATCTCGGAGAAAGAGAGACTGAAGGAGAGAAGAGGAGAAGAGAGGACACGGGAAATGGACGAGGATGCAGATGTGGACACGACTGCACAAGAAGGACAGGCAGAGAGAGAAACAGAGGCAACAACTGCAACCACACATGTGCCGGCACCAGGAAATACAGGTATGATGTTCTTATAGTCTTACACTACCAACATTTTTGTGTGTGTGTTTGAAAGAATTCCATCAAGACTGCAAAAATACAGCAAAAACAGTAATATTGTGAAATTATATTACAAATATTAGAATCTGTTCTCTATTTTAATATTTTTAAAATGTATTCTTGTGATGGCAAAGCTGAATTTTCAGCAGCCATTACTCCAGTCTTCAGTGTCTTTCAGAAATAAAATAAAAAAATCTTCATTTGTGCTGCTTAACATTTTTGTGGAAACCATGATCCTTTTTAAAGATTCTTTAATGAAAAGAAAGCTCAAAAGAACAGCAATTATTTAAAATAGAAATATAGTCTTTTCTGTCGCTTAATTCAATGCATCTTTCCTGTTTAAAGGGGTCATTGGATGCTAAATTCACTTTTACATGTCTTTTGAACATAAATGTGTGTTGGCAGTGTGTGTGCACATCTACCCTATAATGATAAAAATCCACCCAGTGGTTTTTATTTAATCCTTAAAGGGGTCATATGATGCTGCTAAAAAGAACATTATTTTGTGTATTTGGTGTAATGAAATGTTGCACCATAGAAGTCCATTATAAGGAGAGAAATCCTAAACTGTTTTCCTCAAAAAACATAATTTCTTTACGACTGAAGAAAGAAAGACATGAACATCTTGGATGACAAGGGGGTTGAGTACATTATCTGTAAATTTTTGTTCTGGAAGTGAACTACTCATAAACAGTCTCTCAGAGCATGGCTCATCACCCCACAGAAGAGAGGGGCGGGGTCTGATTTTGACAAGGTAAAAAGGGTATTGTTTTACACTACCATTGAGAAATTTTAACCAAACTATGATATAGACTTTTCATTAAGACCCTAAAGAATCATATCAACTTGTGGAAAATGGGCATCCGATGACCCCTTTAAAAGTATTAATCATACTCACTCCCGACTTTTAAAAGGTAGTTTATGTTTAGTAGTTTATGAATGGGAATATAATTCTTTAAAAATATATAAATCGTCTCACTTCCTGATCCCTCTTTTTATTGCAGAACCTGATAATGAAGCCTCCATGCATTGTTCATCCTCTCGTCCCTGTAGCCCCACTCACAGTGTGCAGGAACTCCACTCCAGACTCTCCAGCAGCCCACCAAGATCCAGCCCCCTCAGAGCTGGACCCACTTATACGTTCAAGAAAGGTTTGCTTCTCTCATATAACTAAATACAGCATAGATGTAAAACAAAACAAAACAAAAAGTTGTACTTTGCTTTGCACTGAATAACCGTCATGATTGTTTGTCCTATAGCTCAGATGCTCCTAAGCACCAAGAAGAAGAAGCAGTCCCGTTTCCGCAGTGTTATTTCAGATATTTTTGACGGATCCATTCTGAGTCTTGTTCAGTGTTTGACATGTGACAGGGTGAGGAAGGATGCAAGGAGTTTTTCTGTCTCTAGAGGGCACTAAGCATCAAATCACTTTCATTACACTTAAAAATGCATTAAAAACTGCAAGATCTTCATGCACCATGTAGTTTCTGAGAAGCTCCACTTTCAATTCATATCGCTTCTCGAAGAATACTGCAATGTATAGCTGCACAAACAGTGTTCATATCACATAAACCAAATGTTATGTACCCATGGATATATTTTAAGGGAATGGTATGTGTGAGACTGCAGAAAGAGCAATGTTTCAAAGAAAATATCTGCCTTTGTAGGTTTCAACAACCGTGGAGACCTTTCAGGACCTCTCTTTGCCTATTCCGGGTAAAGAGGATTTGGCCAAACTCCATTCCTCCATCCACCAGAGTGCTCCTGTTAAAGCTGGTGTCTGCACAGAAGGCTATGCCACCCAGGGCTGGATCTCCTACATCATGGAATCTATACGAAGGTATAGCGAGAGAGTGATGTGGCAGAGAATGATCAAGATGCGGAAAGAGCAAAATAAGGCTTTGACAATAAATTCCACTATAGTTCAAAAAATAGTTTTGGTATGATTGCCAAATCACTAAGGTTATGTTTGTCTAATCAAATATACAGTAAAAAACAAATTTTCAAGCAACTATTACTCCGTACAGTGTCACATGATCCTTCAGAAATCATTGTGAAATTCTTAATTGGTCGATATTTTTGCGGAAAGCATTTTTTTTTCAGGATTATTTGATGAATAGAATGTGTAAAATATTTTTTTGAAACAAAAGTCTTTAGTGTCAGTTTTTGAACGTTAGTGTGTTTACTAAAAGCTGAATGTAAAACAATGTAATTGCCCTGAAAACAGACATTGATCTTTTAATATAAACATATGTGTTTATGCAGGTTTGTAGTGTCGTGTATTCCCAGTTGGTTTTGGGGCCCAATGGTAATGCTGGAGGACTGCCTGGCAGCCTTCTTTGCTGCTGATGAGCTGAAAGGTAAGCACATCATGTTTGACGTTTCTGAATGTGCAATATGGGTGAGATAGATAAGATGGAAAAAAATGAATATTACCTGTTCCACTGCTTGTCAACCCTGGGTTGATGTTTATTTTCTTTCTGCCAAACAGGAGACAACATGTACAGCTGTGAGCGATGTAAAAAGTAAGATTCCTAAAATGTGTGTGATCAACATGTAAAAATGTAGTAGTTGCTATGCTGTGTAAATATTTAATAGTCTAATTTAAATAGTTCTTATGTTTTTACAGCCAAAATCATGCTGTAGCTGTGGTTTGTATGTTTAGTTGATGAAACATGAGCTTATTTACTCTACCTGTTTCCCAGATTGAGAAATGGTGTGAAATATTGTAAAGTTCTGCGTCTGCCAGAAGTAAGTGCTCATTTTACATTTACATTTAGTCATTTACTGCTCTTTTCAATACAACTTGTATTCCTAGTGAGTTTGAATGTGTGTCATCTCCTTTTCAGATATTGTGCATTCATCTGAAGCGTTTCAGGCATGAAGTCATGTACTCATTCAAGATAAATAGCCACGTGTCATTCCCTTTGGAGTGTTTGGATCTTAAGCCCTTCTTGGCTAAGGAGAGCCCATCTCAGATTACTACCTTCGACCTGCTGTCTGTCATCTGTCATCACGGCACTGCTGGGAGTAAGTTACTTCTGTGTAATCTTGCGAAATAAATTGTAGCAGAAGCTTTGAGATTTTGAGATATGAATTGGCATTCATTCATCACTGGCACTTTTCCCAGATGAGAATGTAGACATTATTTTGTTTGTAGTTTTATTTGAGTGAAATAATGTTTTTTGTGTTCGACAGGTGGTCACTACATAGCATACTGTCAGAATGTGATCAATGGACAGTGGTATGAGTTTGACGATCAGTATGTAACAGAAGTTCATGAGACAGTAGTGCAGAACGCTGAAGCATATGTTCTCTTTTACAGGTACACTTCTTTTTTTGACCTTGTAATGTTTGTGATTAGCACACTCAGTAAATTTTTTTTTCTCATTAAAGTTATGGTGAAATGGAAATTCATGCTTTTTCGAAATGTGTCTTCGTAATTTTTCAAGATGTTGTAACTAATTTTTCCCAACACTCTTCCCAATCATTTAGTCTGCTTAAACCCCGCCCCTTTTCTTACAATTTCCAATCAACAGATAGAACAAAGTTCTGCCCTACTTTTTTTTAAATATTCCTTTTCACTCAGATACTACAGAAGATCTGTCATGCCTTTAAACTGTTTTACACACAGTAAAATGAAGAGTAATTTTGAAAAATATGAGTAAAACAATGTACATTCTCTAGGGATATGACGATTCACTCAATATGATTTCACGATTCAATTTCTTATGATTTTTAACAAAATGAGATTTAAGACAAATTATACATAAAAAGGTGTCTTTTTATTATTTCTCAGACAAAATGCCGCACATTTCTTTGTGAAATTGAAATATGTCAAAACAAAACTGAATTTTAAAACAAATCCCAAATCAAATAAATAATTAATACAAATAAAAGAAATCTCTTCATACAAACAAACTAAGGCTTTGCCTTTCCATTTAAAATTAGAGGCAACCACTGTATTTGAATCATGATCCAAACAAAGATGCTGCATACATGCAGCATGAGCAGTTTTTAATCTAAATTAGAATTTTAAAATTTGAAGCAAAAACATTATGCTCTGACTTTAGCTTTGTGAAATTATGCTACATAAAACATCTGCACGAAATAAAAGCGGCAGACAGGCTGAATGAGATGCAAATTCACTCTCTGACAACAGGTGGTGCTTATGGAACAGCTCTTATTTATAGATATAGGGTTTGCTTGGTGTAAACAAAGCAGCGCTGCTCTTATAAACATTACCTTAATATGCATTATACAGAGACATGATGAAAAGAAAATGCCGAAAAATCAAAACTTTTTCTGAAGACAGTCAATTCCCCTCAAGAGAACCCCACTCCCAACTGTTTCACATTTCATTTAACATCTCAACCGATTTGATTCATCACATTTTTATCGATTGTCAACCAGCTTATGGTGCATCGTTACATCCCTAACATTAACATAAGCAGAAGACTGCAGTTATATCAGTAGCCTAATGATAGCTTTTTTATTGTACATGGAGTGGGTTGCCTCTTCATTGAAGCCGCCATGTTGGCATCACGTGACTTGCCGTGGCGTGCACCATAATGAATCACCAGCAAAATACAAAAATTCATTTGGATTGGTTCCAAGAATGTCTATTATATACTGGTATTTGTTTTATGACATGGAGTGAAAGCAAAAATTATTGTAATTTTATGTTAATTTCTCTTTCAGGAAGAGCAGTGAAGAATCTGTGAGAGAAAGACAGAAGGTTGTTGCTCTGGCTAATTTAAAGGAGCCCGGTCTGCTGCAGTTCTACATCTCCAGAGAATGGCTCAACAAGTTCAACACATTTATTGAGCCCGGACCCATCACCAACCACACTTTCCTCTGTCAGCATGGAGGTACAATCACACACTAATACTCTGATGTATATCTAATTTAAGTGGATTTATTTAGGAAGTATTAATTTATTTACATCAAGGTTTGTGTTACACAATAAGTTCAGAAGAGTTTAGGGGGGCACTGCTGAGTCTTGCTCTGTCATAAACTTTGCTGCTGTAAGGACAGTGACTTGTTTTTTTTTTTTATACACATGGCTGTGATTACTGTGCAAGAATGAAGATAGTAAGTTAATGGATTTACTGGCTACAGTATATGGTGGATAACGGATGTAAGATGACGCAATATGGATAATTTAAAGGGATAGTTACCCAAAAATGAAAATTCTGTCATTAATTACTCACCCTCCTGTCGTTCCAAACCCATAAGACCTTTGTTCATCTTCAGAACACAAATTAAGATATTTCTTATGCAATCTGAGAGCTTTCTGACCCTGCATAGACAGCAACACAGCTACCATGTTCAAGGCCTAGAAAGGTAGTAAGGACATCATTTAAACAGTCCATGTGACATCAGTGGTTCAACCTTCATTTTATAAAGCTATGAGAAATGGACATGTTTAGTATGACATGAGGGTGAGTAATTAATGACAGAATTTTTATTCTTGGGTGAACTATCACATTAAATTAAATTAACTTTTTTTTTTTTGCCTAACATAAGTGACATAAAAGAATAAATCAAGGACATAGTCTTATAGTGTAAATGTTTGTGTTTCTTCTCAAATCAACAGATTTGAGCCGTCACAACTCACACATCTTTTTACAGCATTTTTTTCCCTCAGTGGAAAATGTACCTTCAGAAGTTTATCTAGGATGGCTGAAGTTTGTTTTTTTCCCTCCTCTAGAGCTCTATGTGATGACTCATATGTGAACTATTAATTACATTAAGCCACCGAATTCAGTGTATACATGTTTTTATGTGAGTTTTTCACATAGAGCAGTGGTTCTCAGCCCTTTTGACTGGTAAGGCCCCCCTTCTTCTGAGACAATATTCAAAGGCCATCTTATCTAAACCTAAAATATATACCTCTGGTACTTCTACTGTAAACTCAAAAATATGATGCAGTTTAATTTTGTAATCTTCATTTTCAGTATTTTAAATTAAGGTTATACCTAAATAAGTCTTTTTAAAAAATATCGGGCAAGCGACACAATGAGCTCCACGGTTTGGTGCAAGAAAATCATCCACTTTTGTCAGTTACGACTAATAGGTAATTTTCAGCCTGGTATATCCCCCCATAATGTGCACATTGGTGGATTTTTAAACTGTTTCACTTACTGTAAGCAGTAAAAACTAAACTCAGGTGTGATTTTATACAGGAATCCCTCCTACCAAGTACCATTATGTGGATGATCTGGTTGTGATCCTTCCCCAAAATGTGTGGGAATATCTCTACAACAGGTGAGTCATGCATACACTCTAAAAAATGCTGGGTTGTTTCAACCCAACTTTGGGTCAAATATGTACTAACCCAACCGTTGGGTTAAATTTTTATATTACATTTTTAACCCAAAAGTTGGGTTAGTCCATATTTGACCCAAAGTTGGGTTGAAACAACCCAGCATTTTTTAGAGTGTAGCAATGCACATTTTTGACCTTTAGGGAGTCCTCATGACATTTACCAAATTAGTGGAATATGGTATGACTTTTAAGCTTTTGATCTGGTGAAGTCAATAAAATCTCAGTCCAACCCTGAACTAACAAAATGCTTATGGAGTTCTGTCGGTTCAAGACATCTGATGTCATGTGCAAGGAACTCCACCAGCAGTTCAATGTAAACATTGTTGGGCTATGTGTTTGCTCTTTTCACTGGCCATGCTTTGAATGTTTCGTCATGTTTTGAAACATTTTTCACAGGTTTGGGGGAGGCCCGGCCGTGAATCACTTATACGTGTGTGCCATCTGCCAAGTAGAGATCGAGACTTTAGCCAAACGGCGGAAACTGGAGATAGACACCTTTATAAAGGTGAGCAAATTACTTCAAGTGACATCCAAGTACAGACAAATTAGTGCCTGCTTGAGTATTGCCAACTATTGTAACCCACTTAAAAGTATACAATGACTACTTATCACCA
The DNA here is from genome assembly GCF_001515605.1 of Sinocyclocheilus anshuiensis. Taxonomy (NCBI): domain Eukaryota; kingdom Metazoa; phylum Chordata; class Actinopteri; order Cypriniformes; family Cyprinidae; genus Sinocyclocheilus; species Sinocyclocheilus anshuiensis. The sequence goes on along the minus strand of NW_015542332.1, from coordinate 19,768 downwards.
CAACCCTCACTGTCAATCACAGATGGGGATTAAGCGTATTTGAATTCTGTTCTTCTAGGTTATGTCCTCAGAGCTACAGCATTTTTATGTAACATGGTGTAGAAACTCCTCTTGGAAGGAGCATAATGTTCTTGGAAGTGTTTGGTGCTCGTAAAAGCCAGAGAATTGATGAAACACAGACTGCATGCTGGACAGATCAAGGGTGTGATCTGCACTGCAATCTTATCAGAAGTAGGGCTGGACAATAATTCAATATCAATATGTATCGCGATATAATTTTTTTCAATAACGGTGATATGATTTTTAAACAGATTTCTGATATTTCGATATACATTACCAGTGTTTCCCATACATTGATTTATTTGTGGCGTTTGACTAAATAAACATGAGCACTGAACGTTTCAAAATCAAAACGCGGCGCGGGTGTTTTATATAAATGTATCTCTAAAGGGAACCGACTGTCTTCATAAAAGTTTCGAAAGCATTTTTATTTTATCTGATAAAGTAGCGTTCATGAGCGGAGCTGCTTTGATTACAGCCGTTACCGGTGAAGCCTCTGGTTCTACCGCTCTCAAAGCGCCTCCTGCTGGCAGAGAATCAGTTTGCATTTGTAATAATAAGCCCGTCTCCAGCAACGTTTTTGTTGTTGCTTATTTTTTGTTTTGTTTTCTGCAGCAACTCAGAGCACTTTTCATACTCTGTATCCTGGATGAAGCACATTTGTTTCAATCTATAAGAATAATCAGCCTACACTACCAGTCAAAGGTTTTTTAACAGTAAGATTTTTATTTTTTTTTTTTTTTTAAAGAAGTCTCTTCTGCTCACCAAGCCTGCATTTATTCGATCCAAAGTACAGCAAAAAGCGTAAAATTTTGAAATATTTTTACTATTTAAAATAACTGCTTTCTATTTGAATATATTTTAAAATGTAATTTATTGCTGTGATCAAAGACATTTATAATGTTACAAAAGATTTCTATTTCAGATAAATGCTGTTCAACAATGTTTTTGAGCAGCAAATCAGAATATTAGAATGATTTCCGAAGGATCATGTGACTGGAGTAATGATGCTAAAAATTGAGCTTTGAAATCACAGGAATAAATTACATTTTAAAATATATTCAAATAGAAAGCAGTTATTTTAAATAGTAAAAATATTTCAAAATGTTACTGTTCTTGCTGTATTTTGGATCAAATAAATGCAGGCTTGGTGAGCAGAAGAGAATTCTTTAAAAAACATTAAAAATCGTACTGTACAAAAATTTTGACTGGTATGTTAGCCAATAGTTTGAATTTTTTTCCTAAAAAATTAAATAGTTTTATAGGAAGAGGTTTCATAGACTTTTTTTAATAGTGTTCATATCAATAATATCGGAATTATATTGTATCGACCGAAATTAAGAAATATATTGTGATATACATTTTTTCCATATCGTCCAGCCCTAATCAGAAGTGCAGCATCTGTGAGATGCACCACTAGCTTTGAATCAGACATGTTTTAAAGCTTTGGAAATATCTAGAGGTCTTGTATGAAACTCCTCAGGTTTGCAAGGGGAACATAAGAGTAACATATAAAAATTTAATTGCTATATAATACAATTCAGTCAAATGCTGAAATGCTCAGATTGGTTCAAGGGAGTTTGATAATCCACATATCTCTATCTCGGTTTCTCTTTTTCTCTCACTGTCTATAGTTAAATAAGGAGTTTCAAGCTGAAGAAGCGCCTACAGTCATCCTGTGTATCAGCATGCAGTGGTTTAGAGAATGGGAGAACTTTGTCAAGGGCAAAGACAACGGTACAGTCTGATACAAACAGAGTAATGCACATCTCAAGAAACATGAAACTTTTTTTTTATCTCAGAAAATATGCAGCAAAATAAATAATGCAATCTGTGGAATTTAGTTCAATGACCTGAGGGAGGTATATAAGTGTCTGGTTATACTTTGTGACCATTGCGACATTTTCTATTTGTATTTGAACATTTTTAAAGTGAAATCAACATTGACAAATCTTTTTTTTTTTTTGTGGAAAATTTGCAGTATTTATTACAAATAATTTATCCTTGCACATTTTTTTATGAGCTCTGTGAGCGTGAGGGCTGGGTAATTAGGTTGTCCAATGGCCTGATGAGTTGCAATCCCTTTCCTCCAGCAATTTGTCACTCACATGAAACGCTCGCAATAAGTAGCAAATGACAACAATTCAGTCATTTCCTGGTGGACAGATGTTCTTTATTTGTCTTGTTTGAGATGCCCTTCACTCGCATTTTATGTCATAATAGAGAAGAACAGTCAATCACAATTTCCAGTACATGCTGACTTGATAGATATTTCAAAAATATGTTCCATTAACTTTTACTATTAGGCCAATTTCTTGCTGATATATTTTTCTTGTGTTCCACAGAGAAAAGAAAAAATATTCAAGTTGAATGACTTTGATGACAGTGTTTTCATTTTTTGGTGAACTGTCCTTTTAAGGCTTTGTGTAAAATGCTTTGCAAAAGTCCATGTTACATTTAGGTACATTTTTCTGATGTTATAGTACTCCCCAAAAATTGTAAACACTGCGTCTCTGAAAAACACTTAAAACATTGCTCTGTTTGTTTGAGTGTTTTGACCAGCCTGACATGGCAACATCGACTCAAACCAATGGCGAGACTTCTTGTTAGCTCTGCCAAGACCACCCTCTGTATTTTCAAGGGAATGTTTGCTTATGCACTGTAAAGGTCATTATTTTTTTTAATCTCTCCTTCCCTCTTTCTCTCTCTGTCTCTCTCTGCTGGTTTAGAGCTGCCAGGCCCCATTGACAACAGCAAGATTGCAGTAATGAAAGGCGGACATATCCAGCTTAAACAAGGTATGGACTGTTTGTGTGTGTCAAATTGACATGTCTGTGACTCATCTTGTGTTTCAAAACTTTGTCTGACACGCATATGCGTGTGTTTGCATATAATTCATTATCTATGGCTTGGTTTGTAGGAGCAGACTATGGGCAGATATCTGAAGAAACGTGGCAGTACTTGTTAAGTATTTATGGCGGTGGGCCAGAGATTGCAGTGCGGCAAACAATCAGCCCCCCAGACACTGACACGCATGGTGAGAGGAAGATAGAGGCAGAGACCAGAGCCCTCTGAAATGGTGAGACACTTAGAATAACCACAAAAGTATTTAAAACACTAAGCCACACTTGTATGTGTTATGCATACTACAGTACTTTCCAAAAGTTTAGGGACAGTAAGATTTTATTTTATTATTATTTTTTTTTTTAATTCAGCAAATTACCTCATATATACACTACACAAGTGACATTTATAATTATAGAAGGCATTTACAATGTTACAAATTATCTCTATTTAAATCATTTGTTTTCTTTTTAAATTTCTATTCTTCAAAGAATTGAGAAGAACTGTTTTAAACATTGATGATAATAAATGTAACTTGAGCACTAAATGAGCATATTAGAATTATTTGAATGGATGGTAATGAATTTCTTCTCATTCTATAATAAAATGTCAAACCAAGTATCATTTATTTAAAACAAATAGCACAAACATGCTTTTCAAACAAAATAATTTCACTAAAAGTATTTAGCCACCTTTTGGTTTTTAAATGTTATAGAATATGTATGTAGTTAAAACGGTATATTAGGCCTATATCTACTCTTCTGGTTCACCTGTATGAACTTGAGGGGAACCCTTTATACATCCTCTAGTCTGAGAAAGTGAAGTTAGTTCTGAGAAAAGCTCTAGCATCATTAATGCCAGACATGTTTCATCAGTGTATGGTGCAGACAGGCTGATTCATCACTAAATAAATACATCACCCTTGTGTGTGTCATAAGAGAGTTACAATGATTCTTCAGTTATAGGGGAACTTTTACTACTTGAAATCCTGAAAAATTCAAGTTCTTCGAACTTGGTTTCATCTTCATTCAAATATTTAATACTAGATCTGATAAAGGTTTTCATTGATTTTCAGGTGGATTTTGGTATAATGTGTAATGTAGTTTTTTTGATGGTGTGTGTGTGTGAGATGGTAACGCGAGTATAATGATATATTTCACATTTTGAAAAATGTGTTGATTAATATATAGTCCCCTTGCATGATTTTGAAAGTAAAATATCAAACTTCTTTCCTGTAAAATCATCCTAAGGGACAGAGAAGCTCCAAAAATAAAATAGTCATATTTAATAAGGCATAAAACATTAATTTGTTATTGATAGATCTTCTTTGTTTCTTTGCTCTGCTGTAGGTAATGAAGACCCTTGTGTGGATGACCGTTACGCACTACGCTTACATTTCTGTCTCACAAGCACTTTGTGAGCCTTTCTGTACATCTGCTATTTCTGACAGAGCTCTCCTAGTGTAGGAAAGTGTCTTATTTATTAAGTGAATACATCTGCTATCAGATACACGCATAAAACTTATTCAACATTCATGAACAAGCTTCACTCATGTGCGCTGGTGATATGCTTGTTTCTGTTGTCAGTGGGACTAAGGGCAGTGACTTAAGCCTTTCTCAGTAGTGCAGAGGTAAATACATAATGCATCACGCAGGACACATTCAAATCTTTGTTAGAGCTCTTTGCTGATGTCTGCCTAGGCAAAATAAGGCTTGAACTTAGTACCTGCATGTTCAAAGAAGCTTTCCCTGTCACCCTACTCCACTATATCCCAATAATTCACACTAAAAATCAGATGAAATCAGGCATGTTGGCACTTTGAGTTTTTTTACGAAGAAACAAGTGAATCATAATAGTGGTGAAGGCTTAAAATGTTTCACTATTTCACATCTAAGTGAGTTCTGTTTATGTTCCAACTCACTTCCTACCTCCGCGATCCATGAAAACAATTTCCGTCAATACTAAACAATCAAATGTTCATGTTCACACTAGCCATTCAATCTTTTTGGGAACTATACTGTAAGAGGGATAAGCTTTGATATTGCAGATATACGTTGGTGCCGACACGTTTGCTTTGGAAGTTATAATTCAAGCATTAAAAATCAGTAGCAGCAGGCTGTGATGTTATAGGTGACTTTGCCTTTACATGTTGATAGTAAAAGTTTTCTTTAATCTAGGACTGTTTACTCAATGCTACTGAAATCTGACTGTAACTATCAGGATGTGTTTCTTTTTCTGCCATTAATATTGCGTTTTGTTTTAATGCACTTTAAAATCCTCTGTTTTGGCATAGCTCCATGCTCTGTCCCAATCAAAGGAAGTGAATCTTTCCCGGATATCCCCATTTCAGTGCCCCAACTCTGACACAGGGTTGCGCAAGCTACAATATTTGGTCAGTATTAAATGGTCTTCAAAATGTTCTCCATTTCCTCAGACTGGCAAAACATAACTGTTTACTCAAATGCTTGATGTGTGGTCTGTTAAAAGCTGCATCATTTATATATGTTACAATGTTTTAATGATGCAGCACCATGGCCCCAAATGTAACTAAACTACATTTCTAAGGGAATGTGCAATGAGGCGTATCAGATGTGTTAGAAATGCTAATAAAATGCTGTCTTTTCAAACGTATTCTTTGTACATAGTAAAATGTAACAGTTTTTATTTATGAATGTCTCATAAGCAGGTCAGAATTGTGCAGAATTGCTGAGTTGTGTATAGAACAACAATGATCTGTTGCATATTTTGTTGCAGGAACCTAAAATTCCAAGGTAACTACTGATGTAATGTCTTTTTAACTTAAATGATTTAAATGTTAAGGTCTGTCTGATTTGACAAATAGAAATAAAGCCTGTTCTTTCTTCACAGTGTCCATTTCTTTTATTTGATTAGTTTATATACACTGCTTGTGGTTCCCAGAATTTCCTCCACATCTATGAGCAGTGGCTGTGATTACACTCATGACTAGTTTGATCCAGTTATAAACTTTAGATCTCTTTTGCAAAACCTAAACCCATGCCCACATTTGTTAACACTGAAAAAGAATAGCATTCTAATTGACTAATTTTTTAGCTCATGATTTTAAATGATTTCTTTAAAATAAATTGTTTTAATAAATTGCACTGGACATTGACAATATACCCAGGGTTAAGCTTCTAATATTTATATACTTTAATAAGATTTCTTTTTATATTTTCCGTTTTAATTTTAAATTTTTTAAATTTATTATTTTATGTGTTTTTGTCATTCTTTATTTTTTATTTAAGTTTTAGTAATTTTAGTACTTAAACTTTTGTGTCAGTTAGTTGCCAAGGCAATATTTTTAATATTTCATCTGTTTATTTTTAGATTCATTTTTTTCTTATATTTATTTTTATGTTTATCTTCATTTCCGTTAACAATTTTTTAATAAACAATTTTTTGTTTTTTATTAGTTTTAGTTACCAATAAGAGCTGAGTCTAAAAATAAACAACACTTTTTTTCAACTTTTAATTTTTGTTTTATTATTTCTTTTCTCTGTTTTTTAATGCCTCTTATTCTCTGCATAGCTAAAATACTTTATTTGCTATTACAACATTTTTTTTTTAAAAAGCGTGGTTCTCAAGCTGAGCTATTTCCATGGGTCCATCACTTGTGGATAAAAACTACATCTTTAAATATTCAAGGATCCATATTTAGCTCCCAGAGACACAGGCGTTCTTTAAGCATGCTGAGGAACGGCTACTCTATGTTACGTGTATGCTCCGAGCTCTGTTCATCTTAATCACCACTCCCCACGTGCCCCCAACCCCCCACCCTTCATCTCCATTCTCCCTTTGTCCTCAGACAGCCCCTGGAACATTGCTTCCATCAGCTGCCCTGTATAAACCAAATAATCTGACAGGGAAGGTGAATATTTATATGACAGAGCTCACTATCAATGCTGATGTCATTGTAAGTCCTCTTTCTGTCTGCAGGCTGAAGAAAGGAGGAGGAGGAGGAGAGAAGGATGCAGAGAGCTGCAGACCACCCATCTGAGTGCCTGTCTTGCCTGCTGGAAAAAGGATTGTAAATTTCTTCCCAAAGTGAGTCGTCATTCCTCTCTTTTTGCGCAATTGCAGCATCTGGCTTTCATTATCTAGAGGGTCATTTCTGGAAATCGACATGCTTTGTGTATCACATAGTAGACCATAACATCTTGCTGGCTTGGTCTACTGTGTCTAAACATTAGCATATGTGGTACTAGCTGGGCTAAAGAAACATCTGGCAGCTCCGTTGTTTAACACAATAGATAAATATTGCATTCCTGAGTCCAAATTATCAGGTTTTTGTTAGTCAAGAGCCTGTGTTTATATTAGCTGACAGTACCATGTGAATAAATTAACATCCTTGGTTCATAAAACGTCAGTTTATAACTTTCTAATTGAATTCCTTGATATGATATTCATGATAACAGTAACATTACTGTACACAGAGCTGCAAAATCAGTATTTTCACTGTCAACATTGCAGTACCTATTTACTAAAAAAAGCCCTTTCTGGTTTATTAACATTTACAGTGGTATAAAATGTATCCAGAAGTTTTAGAAAAGCCTTATATATGGTGGAAATCTTCACTAATGACAAATCAACCTGTTTTATACAGATGAGGTTTGGTAGCTGTTCAGCCTGCGCAGATTCATTGCTTGAACACACCCTCTTTGTCGTGCTGTTTTTGAAAGTGTCATATTTTGAAGTGTATCGAAATGGGCTTTTTAATATAAAATACCCCAATATTTCTTTTCGTATAATTGCTAATAAAAAAACTCGGTCGTCGCCAACTAGTAAATCACCAAAACTCAAATGTTTCTACTTAGATGTCCCTATAAAGGTGATTCCCTTCAGTAATTTCAGACACAAAGGCAGCTAGCAAGAGGCATTCACGATGAGCTCAGAGCAATGTTGTTAACCAGGACAACATCACATCAGGCATGCGGTAATAACTTATGGCTGTGAAATGAATTTTTAATAGACCTTGTTATTAACACTTCAGTGCGTGCAGAGCTACGTCTCTGTCAGTCCATCACAGCTTGAGTGCTCAAAATGTTCATAGTTAAGACCTGATAAAAGTTATTCAGATAAGTTACTCTTATTAACATATTTATATAAAACCTGATGCTGTAATCACACTGTAATATAATGATTTGATAGAAATTAATATTCTTAAAATGAATGAGCAATTGCATGAGGTATTGATATTAGAGGTTGCATTGATCGGTATTGAGTGTTTAATTGTTCATGCTCATTTTCATCTATTTTTGTTTAGATCACCTTTGTGCCATCTAAAATTATCTTTAAAGTCCCACTGCCGTTACTAATTTGATCCCTTAAAACTCATCTTTGATAACCAAAATTACCTACTTAAATGTTATTTTTCCCTTTAAAAATAAATTGGCTTGAATATAACTTGAATAATACACACTTTATTTAGTATACGTGGGTCAAGAATATGCAAATTAGTCCCTGCCTCCACTCAATCACACCAGCTCGGACTACCCGCTGCGTCACGTTCACTCAGTTAACTGAAGTAGAAAATGCTACACAATGGCAAGTGCCAGTATTTGATGAATTCAACCATATGTTTGAACCAGAAACTGATTCTGAAGAAGAAGAGGAAGAGCTTATTATAGCAGGTCATCTATAAGTTGATGTATCAGACTATTAATGCATCTTAATGTAATGCTCTCTACAACGTTGGACACAAAACAGGAATTGATATCAGTAGCCTTTGGCTTGACTAACTTATCAAACAGCTAATATGTTACAAAAACCATATTCCAGTTCGCCATTTCAAAAATAATTTCAAACTTTGGTAGAAACACTTTGCTGCAAGTTGACAGGATCAGTTACACATTTGTGAAGAAAGGGCAGTTTCATGCCACAATTTTTGAGACTTTGGTAGGCTACACTGCAGTTAAGGGGAAAATGCAAAGCCATGGTGTTGACTGATGAATTTGCACAAGGTTTGTCATATTAATACCACCAGACAGATATGTAAACAATGTTATAAACCCTATTTTCACCACAGAGGGTCTTCAGAAACACTAATAACTTAATAACACAGTTATTAGCAAATCCATTTTTTGTACTGTACATTCAAATGTACTTTTAGTATCATAATCGGCATCATCTGACTGAATAACTAGGAGTTCTATTTTGAGTTCTTGTAAACGGCCATGCATGTTAATTTTAGTTGAAAGCTAATTGTTATGAAATGCAGATTATCTCTGATGCCATCGGTTGAACGTGTTCTGTTTCTTTCTCTAGGCTGGACGATGGTCCATGTTCATGGACTGAAAACACTACAGAGACTTTAGCAACAATAGCGACAATGATCAGAGTCACACCCAAGCTTCACAGGGTGGGAGAATACAGCTTCACTGATCTTTGACTATGGCAAAGGGACTGCATTAGCTTTTGATATTCTATATGTTCATAAAGTAATGTGAGTTCAAAGCAAACTAAAAATAGAGGTGTGGTATTGCATTTTTGAGAAAAACACTAATCTCCGATATCATATTCCTGTTTTTCATGTTTCGAACCGACACTAAGAGATTGAAATATTACTGACCATGTTCCAATATTTGCACTACACTACACTGACTTTGTGACCTTTTAGTAATTCCCTAGCAGTCTTTAGTCTAGTCCTAAACTCTGTGGTCTGCAGTGCACACGCTACAATGATTTGACTCATAGTCCTTCTGTCTTTTCTTGTCTCAATGCATCATTTTAAGTTTTCATCTTGTACTCCACCTTATAATTGTCACTACCTCCAGGCGAGGGTTTGAACAAAGCATTCCTAGGGAAGACCTACTTAGACACAGTTGCTTTCTCACGCTCTCTTTTCTTTCCATATAGCTCTTTTCACACAGACACGCTCACAGTTTGCCATCATACGATGCATCCAAACGTATGACAAGTCCAACCTGCTGTTAATCACTATTATGTGACAGCCAGTGCTTGAATGAGTAATTGCCTCTACACTGCAGATATGTGTTTCAGTGTGTACCTTTTAAAAGGTGATGTCATATAGGGAGATGTCTTCTGTTCAAGACAGCAATTAGCATCTGACCACATTTTGGATATAACATACAGCAATGGGTTGTGCCATTTGCACACAGTTGATTGATATGTGGAGTGTGTCACGTAGCTCACGAAGAGGCCAGACATCAATGGACATGTCTCATTTGCCAGAGGTCACTCAGCAGGACTACCACAGACTCTCAGGCCTCCACTATACTTCTTCTTTCTCGGATGCGGAGGACTGTTGCGATATCACAAGCACAAGCTCGTCCTCCTCCTCGGACTATATCGGAATCGACTGTTGACATTTGTTGTGGTTTCAGACTTTTGTGGGTTACTCACATCTTGTGCCAAATATTGCCATTCTTTTTGGCTCCCTCAAAATGTGACAGTGAAATCTGCTTAGCCTGCCTAAATTAAACTAATGAGGTCTTTGTCTTGACTATGTGGAAGGGGGTTGTGCTCTCATCCACAATGTTCCACAGTTCAGTTCCTGCTCAATTTGAGCAACAATCCCATTATTGTCAGGGAAAGCAACGTGTCTATTATAACATAGCTGATATATGGATGCTGAAATTGGAACTTCATTCGTCTAGAATCACCTTTTCTTTTATCATTCTGGATAAAAGAACATTGGTTTGGAAATCGGAATGTTAATACTACAAATAAAGCTTAATGGTTTCTCCTGGGAGGAACAAAAACCTTCCAAATGAACATTGTGATATAATGATGCTGTTGATTTAGGCCTACTATATATAAAAAAAAAAGAAGGTATATTTGTATACGTGGCTCGTGAGCGTATTTCCTATTGATCTATTTATCCTCCAAGACAATGTTTTAAAGATCTGATTACGCATATTGCTAAAGCCATTATAGAGTCTTATCAAAAGGGTTTAATAGTAATTAATTGCTTGCTGTGTTGCTGCATTTAAAGTGATAGTTCACCCAAAAATGAAATAACTGTTATAATTTACTCATCGTCATGTTTCAAACCTTTATGGCTTTCTCTTTCTTCTGCAGAACATAACAGAAGATATTCTAAAAAATGTTGGGGTAACACTTTATTTAAAGCCTTTATGTATAATGTTAATTATTCATAATCTGCATTGTAATACATTATATCTTGTCGTTAATAATTATAACCGAATTTAAAATGCATAGTGTAACAATAAATTGACAAGTGTTATAATGTATTAACTGTGGTTACACTTATTCATAAGATTGTACAATGCATTATAAGGTGCATTAAGGTATAATTAATGCATTAAAACTACTTTTATAATGTATTATACATAAATGCTTTAAGTAAAGTGTTACCAATGTTGGTAACCAATCAATCACTTGTTGTTGGCCATAGACTTGTAATTGTATGGTAAAAAAAAAAAGCATATACCCCCCTTTCAGAATCTGCAAAATGTTAATTATTTTACCAATATAAGAGGGATCACACAAAATGCATGTTATTGTTTATTTAGTACTGACCTGAATAAGATATTTCACATAAAATATGTTTACATATAGTCCACAAGAGAAAATAATAGTTGAATTTATAAAAAATTATTTGAAATATGGAATTTAAAATCAGGGTAAATTTTTCAGGGTAAATATTCAGGGTCAGTACTAAATAAACAATAACGTTCATTTTGTATGATCCCTCTTATTTTGATAAAATAATTAACATTTTGCAGATTCTGAAACTTTTGACCTCAACTGTATTGACAAAGAACCCTGCAGCCCTTTATAGAACTCACAGAACATGTACATTTTTGTATTCCACTACGCTACTTTTCCAATGATTTCCTTAACAATGAAGTAACAGATTGGTATTTTGTGGCTTTTCTTAGTAAGAACTGATTGTTGGCAATTTCAACTTGTTAACACACTGTTCTGTAAAAATGTTACATTAGCCTACTTTTGATTGGAGTCTCAAAGACCTCAGACATAGGCCTACAAAGTGAATAAACATTAGTTGTTTATTATGATTTCTTCGATAATATTTTTTCTACAATGTGTTTTTCAAAATTACTATCTATTAAAAATTATTAATAGCCTATAGCTAAAGCTAGCCTACACGTTCCAGCATAAACAGTGAGACTCCGGAATACCCAAACATAAAAAAATATGAGAGGTAATTCATTCTGCTGTTCAAAATTGTATTCCAATTGAAATTTAGAGGATGTTTTGCTATTAAAGTGAATGTAGGCAAGACTGGAGTTTTCCAGTTGTCTTGCCCTATCCTCATATGGGACAGTGTGTCACGGGCAGGGGAAAAAAACGGAAGTATGCACTTCAGTGAAAGTTTCTTTCCAGGTAGTGAGGTTGGGCTAAACGGTCTGGGGTTCGCATATAAAACCGACTCCAAAAACGACTTCATCATAGCGTATACACACACACACACACACACACACACAGACTCCGTCTGTCGAAGTCAAAATGCTCGGGAGCGATGTACTGTTGTGCTTCATTTTCTACAGCACGCTTCTAGTCTTAAAGATGTACATAATTGCCATCTTCACGGGCCAAGTGAGACTTCGGAAAAAGGTAAGTTCTGGAACTTTTTATTCACATGCTACTTATTAAAATAGTTTTCATGCTACTGCATCAAATACACTGACGCGAGAGAATCGCTGCTTCGCGTGCCGTCTTTATAATGGAGGTGTTTCTCGTCGCGTTGAGCGTGTGGAGTGTTTTGTTTTGAATAGAAATCTGCATACTGCAGCTGTCTGGATTAACTTCAGAAATTAAAGTAGGTCAGAGATGTGTTTTTATAGAATGACGTGACAAATAGATGTATGAGCTCTAAAACAGATACATGTATTTGACAGGCGTTTGCTAATCCAGAGGACGCCGATAGACACGGAGGTTTGCAGTTCTGCCGAACCGATCCATATGTGGAACGCTGTAGGAGGTAAACACAATAATACACACTTGTGATTTTATTCTGTAATGCAACTAATTTGAGCAAAACATTGGTATAAACAGCTCCACAAACATTGATGTAGCCTAGGCTAAAAAAATTTTAACAAATGCATTTTTTTGCCATGTTACATGTATGCCACTATTAATAAATTAACATCAGCAATACAAATGAAACAGCTTTACGAACAATAACAGTAACACAATAGCATAAAACAATATCAAATATAATACATGAATTAAATGTAACCTTTCAACACTATACAAATATCAATTTGATCAAGACATTAAGATACATATTGAAAAAGGAAGTTCCTGGAGAAATATTTGATTTTTTTGTTTTGTTACATTTTAATGTAACATACCTATGTATTCGTTTTGGTACGATGTCACTGTAATTTTGTACAGTGAATTTCTGGCATTTTTTATCAATATAATCAGATTTTTTTTTTTTACTTTGAATATTGTATACTTTCCACTATTTCCATTTAGATGTTTTCCATTCATCTTCAAAAACTTGTTTTAATTTTTCTGTTCACATGGTTTTATTTTCTAACTGGGGAATGTTTTTAAATTAGTGTTAAAAACTTTGCGTGTCTATTATTGGGGAAGTTAAGCTTCAGTCTCATTCCCAGTGAACCCATTTAGTTGGGAAAAAAAAAAAAAACCTGCAGGATGTCTGGCAGGTTTCCTTTAGTTATTTTTTAGCACTATCGACCTTTTCAGAAAAAGAATACTGGTATGACAGATGTGTGTGAAAGTTCACAGGTCTACAGTAGGAAGCATGATTAATCCACAACAGACTAGCTAAAATATCTTTATTTCCCCATTTTTATTATTTTTAGTCAAAATTAAAATAGGGATGCATTCTCCATGCCAGTTAGCTCGAATGTGTTTCCACAGTAGACCTTTCTCGGTACCTGCATTTGTGTATGTGAGAGCATGAGAGAAAGAGAGACGATGTATTATGAGACTACACACTTTAAAGGGGTCATATGATGCTGCTAAAAAGAACATTATTTTGTGTATTTGGTGTAATGAAATGTGTTTATGCGGTTTAAAGTTAAAAAAACACATTATTTTCCACATACTGTACATTATTGTTTCTCCTCTATGCCCCGCCTTTTTGAAACTCGTCGATTTTTACAAAGCTCATCGGTCTGAAAAAGCGAGGTGTGCTGTGATTGGCCAGCTATCCAGTGCGTTGTGATTGGCCGAATACCTCAAGCGTGAGACGGAAATGTTACGCCCCTCACACACTGTTGATGCCGTGTCCGGCCGGAGAGACGATTCAAAAACATTCAGCATTCTGAAAAGTTGAAATGTTTTCATCTCGATGCGGCGCGGAAGCGCCTGGAAAAAATGAGCGCGTCGCACCGCGTGCGCGTCGCAACCGCGTTGCTTCCATTATGAGCGCGCCTGCCGCACGGCTACATTTGAAATAACGAACTTGAGTGCGCAAAAGACGCGATATGTGAATGGCCCCTTATACTGACTTTTTAGCTCCAAAGAGAAAGGAAAAATTGAAATCGCATCATATGACCCCTTTAAAACAATCATTGGCTGCCTGTAGGGAAACATTCATTACTTTAAGCTGCAGGGTGCTGCATGTTTTTTTTTGGCGGTTTCGAACTTATCTTTAGAAAACTTGCCTGCTCTGCCCAGTCACAGCCCACTCCACTCTACATCTGCACAATGTGAAAACAATGAAGATGTTATTTCAGTTAACTGATTTTTCAGTAAAAAATCAGTTAAATCAATAAATCAAAGGTATTCACTGATGTGATCTTGAGGACCTGAGAAGGGTAGCTTGTGGCTGCCAGATTGGTAAGATACGGTAGGCTAGCAGGAGCAAGTCCTGACAAGACCGTGATTTGACCTTAATTGCAGTGCATTCACAAAGGTATTTCACTACAACCCTGTGGCTAACAAATATCTAAATATCTACACGTGAACAGAAACAGGAAGACGGCGTTAAATAGAACTAATGGTTAAAAGTTCTTGTTTGGATCAACAACTTTACGTTGACATGTCAACAAAAATGATTTCAATGACAAACAGACACATTCTTCATCTTTTGAGGCACTTACAGAAGGAAAAAAAGTAAATAAACAAGACATTTCAAAGATCATTATCTTATATTAACATTATAATAAATCACCATAATCTTTATTATTATTGTTTTATTAAAATAATTATTAATATTATTTAGCTGCCAAGCAACAGATTAATAATTGAAAAGATGTGTGGTCACAGTGGTGCATATCATCTATTTTATGATCTCTTTAAGCCTGTACGCATACAATCAGATTTTATATCAGGATCTAAAGCTAGAATATTTTCTAATGAAAGTTGTAATTAACACATAAGTGAAAGTTATTTCCTCTTTGAAAATGTAATCCCAGCAGGAAATGGCTGGTAATGGAAAGTCCTTGTTGCGATAAAGAGATGAGGAAGAATCTGTGTAATGCAGGATTTCACAACGATGACCAAGTACTGCTACGTAGCTATACGTGTTGAGTTAATATAGGGAAATTTGACCATAATGTGGCGATATGAATGACAGCATAGTAGATTCATTTCTTTTGAGTGGGTAGCTACAGGAAGTACTTACAGCTTCCTATTGCTGTGATTTGTTCATGAGACAACCACTGCCATGGCGCACTGTGAGAGTGATTCAGAGTGAAAGTAAATTTATATTGCAAGATCGTGTGATGTTGGCAACGTTTACTGTCCAGGCATGCTGCCATTAGACAGAGCCAGACAGTTTACAGCTGAAGTCCTGATCAAAGTGTACATTCCTCAGCTCTTTGGTTCTGAGAAAAGCAGTTTTCCATATGTATTTCCACAGTCTGGAACATTCAAAATAAATCAAAGGTCTATTGAATCAAATACAGTTTTTAGAGTATAACACTACCTAGAAGTAGTCAAAAGAAAGGCTCAAAGAACAATGTGGAAATAGGTGAGGGATTTACATTTAGTCATTTTGCAGACGCTTTTGTCCAAAGCAACTGGGGCACCAAGATTTCTGACCGAAGTTGATGGGGTAATTGTAGAAGAACCTAGCTGGATGGTGAAATCATGCTGTAGAGTTGGAGTAGCAGGGAAGACAAGAAGCTCAGTCTTCACCAGGTTGAGCTGTAGGTGATGTTCTTTCATCCATGCCGAGATGTCCGCCAGGCAGCCTGAGATCCAGTTGAAATGAGAGATAGAGCTGTGTTATCAGCATAGCAATGGTAGGAGAAGCCATGTGCCTGTATGATGGGACCCAGTGATGTAGTGTATATGGAGAAGAGGATGTGGTCAAAACTGGAAAAGAACTTGCTCACCATGAGCTATGACTAAACAATCATGATCATGCTATGCCAAACTACATCATCATTCATAAATGGCAACAAAATTGTTTGTTTGCTATACATTACCAATTACACATCCTATTTGTTTTCAACAGCTTTCAGCAGTTTTCCTTATCTTTCCTCTACACTATCACAAACATTTTTAATTGTGGTTTACCTGCATTAATTTTTGAACTCTGTGTGTTTTTTCTTTCTTCCAGAGCACACGTCAATGACATGGAAAACATTTTACCCTTTTTATTTCTCGGAGCCGTCTACTCCATGACAGGCCCCTCGTATGCAGTTGCACGACTTCATTTTCTGGTCTTTTTCCTGGGTCGAGTTCTACACAGCATCGCATACCTGTTGGCACTCAAAGCACCGACACGTTCATTCGCCTATGTCATCGCTCAGGTGCCTTGCGTTTCAATGGCAATACAGATACTCATGGAAGTAGCCTCGTTTGCATGACCATCTCAATAACGGACTTCTGTGATTGGTCAAGACTTATGATTACAACTGTGATGCAGAATGCTGCTTTATGGACTTACAGCATCTCAACAGTAACAGAATTCACATTTCACTTTAACATTAGACTTGATGATTTATGACTGACAATTAATAACTCTGTTCTTAAATCCTAACATTCATTGCTGTCATTTTAGGACTGGACACTACAGTTTGTATTGTGTTTTTATGTGCATTGTCATTTTAGCATTCAAATGAAGGTTATTTAATGTGATTTATTTTCACAATCAGGTTTGCATATACTCAGCATATTTATATATTTGATACAACAACTCCTTGAATGGACATTGAGTCTGTTACTTACAAGACTTTTGGTTCAGTGACCACCAGCTTTTCATTTTCATACTGCAAAGCTTACATAAGCAATAACTGCTGAGGTCAGTTCAGAGTCCACGTGACTGTTCCACAATAACTTTCCATACTTGTAAAAATTCCTCTGTTATTAGACCATAAGCCCTGCAGAGCCCAGGCTTTTCAAATTTATTGTAGCGTTAAATATACACCGTTGCGCAAACACTGTCCTTCCTCTTTGTCCACCAGGCTTTGGGTTTACAGCATTTCGAGAACAGCCGGGTGCTTTCACTTTGGTTTTTATCCTCCAGAATGCTGGTTTTGGTATAATGTTATGGTTGTGGTAATTCACCACAGTGCTTTTGTTATTTACATTTTAAATATTTTCTGTTTTCAAAGTGTAACTTATTTTAATTTTTATATCACTTGTGAAGTGATGTTAAAGTTTCTAAAGAGATAATGAGAAAATACTAGTTTTTATATTTAAGGAATAATGAAAGGTTTTGTGTTTTCATGGGTAATTGTGATACTTTATTGACTCAGATCAAGAAATGAGAGACAAGTGCACTGCATACGTTAAAAACGAGCTAAGAGAGAACGGGACAAAGAGAAATCAAAAGACATTATAACGTGGCAGATCCCATTGTTACTTTGTACAAAAAGGAAAGGAAAAAGACTGACAGGAAAAGATAGATGGGTTCAAAAACTTTGTGAGAAAGGCATGTTTTTACTTAATCTTAAAATTAAAATAAACCAGACCTCCAGAACTATCACGACTCAATCTTTAATTGGTTTGATGAAAACACCACTGCCACCAATGGTGGAAGTAAATCAGGATAAATATGTGAAAGGGCAGCATATTACCTTTACACAGCTGTGTTAGGGCTGCTCTGTACCTGCTCAAAATTCAGTGTGAAGACACAAAAATCAAAGCCAGACTAAATTATGCCTGCTCAGACCTACCTCAAATTGCACATTTGTAATTGCTGTGGAAATGCACTTAAACCACCTCTGAGCAGCATTAAAGAGTCAGTTTAAAGACACCTAAATGCAGCTTCAGAAGCACTTTCGTGCCACCTTTGCAGTATAAATTTGGAGTGATAATATGTAGCCTACCCTTAAGGCCCTACTACGAACCTTTTAGGAGTAAATAAGGCACAGTACAAATGTGTTCCTTTAGGGTACTGCCTCAGTGATGAGCTGTTTTGAGTGTAGCTACTCTAAATTATTTAAAAATAACAACCTTTTTTCTTTAAATAATGCCAATAAAAAGTATTTTTTTAAAAGTAAAGTAAAAAGCCACAATTTAAAACTATGCAAAATTATTTGACAATATTAATCATTACAGATCTAACAATGATCATTTTGAACGTTTGGGCCAAATGTGGTTGATAGCTGTCACATTTGGCCAAGGTATGGCATGGCTGGGCACATATGGGCCAAATTTTCACCATATATGTTTTGCCATGCCTTTAGAATTGGAGGGAATTTTCTTTTGGATGACAATTTGTTTTGAGGTCCAGATGACAGCACACGACTGAGAGCCATATGTGGCTTGGCTATGGCACACCATGGAATATGTCAACCTATGGTTAACATTTGGCTTTTATTTGGAAAAACACCTGTTATAGTCATGTGTGGCAGGTTAGTGGCAGTCCACATCTCAACCCATTCAGCAATGCTATTGGTTGCTTTGTGTCTTCCCTTATTCCTATTGGTGGATTACTGAAATTTTGAAAATATATCCATTATTTCCCGCTCTGCTTCCTCTCCCACAACAGCCTTTGCCAAAACTCTTATTCTGGTAAGTGCAATTTTTGGTGTTTTAAATGTTTTCCAGGGGTGTAATGGCATACTTATTCATACAGAATACATTTTGTTCGTTTCGGTATGTGTACTGAACAAATACAGTGTAATTTTAACCACTGCATGTGAACTTAATCAGTTTCAGTTCATATCCATGAATAAAACTTCACTATACATTATTACTTTAACAGAAATTTTAGCAGCGGGCGAATTTCCTAAATGAATATTCACACGGTGAAAGCTCTACCTGGTTTTTCGGTAAAACACCATGTCATCAAACAGGACTAGACTTCAGGGTTGCACCTAGCTATGTTTAGCTACATTAATCCGGATACATTTGAAAATGTCGTTTTCGTTTCAAAACACTCCCCGTCTACACTAGCGTTTTTAAGCATTTTCCCACAAGTTTCTCGTCTGAAACGGGCGGAAAGCATTAAATTAGCCTTACTGTGCATAAAACCTCATAAAAAGCTCACTGTGATGAACAGACAAGTTTTCATGCAATTCATCTCGCTGGATCATTTACGAAAATATCCCACCATGCAGGTCGTTCAACAGTGATGAAAACGGGGCAGGGAGGGATAAATAGCCAATTGTTTAGCTTACGAAATGTCTCACCAAAAAATAAATAAACAAATAAATAAAACATTAGAAGAAAAAAAAAATATATATATATATATATATATATATATATTGTAAATGAGTTGTGAAAGGACCTTAATAACGTACGTGCCATTATCCCTCACAGCCTTGTTTTCATCCTCGTTAAATTCAATATGGCGTCTAACCTGATGAAGGTCTTGTTAGGGGTAGGGATGGGCTTCAGAGATGGGGACCAATCAGGTTGCATCTTCTCCACGAAGACAACCACGCGGACGAGAAGGGTATAACTGCAGCCTGGAGATCAAGTAGATATAACTGCAGACCGGAGATCTCCAAAATGGGGC
>NW_015542331.1:554473-556661 GCF_001515605.1 Sinocyclocheilus anshuiensis | reverse complement strand
TCTTTTGGTCAGATATATCAGTCTAAAAGCGATCGCTGAGTGTATATTTTTTTTTTAGGGCTTATGGAGTTTGACCCTTTACCCGTAAGCGTCACATTTACTACATGATCTTTGTTCTCTGGCCTCCGTCCTCCAGATAACCAGCACAGAAGCACAGAACAGGTAACAAAAGAAAATCAGCAAATGTCTTTAAAACTGTCTTGATTGACAATAATGATTGTGTCTGAATAATGTGAACAAATCAAAATAACGCAACTAACAGCAAGATTATCGACATGAATGCATGTCTTTTGCTTTTACACTGTTGTGAATGGTGCATGCAGCAAATTGACCTTTTCCTGCACGTGTGCTTATTTAACAAAAATGTAGATGTTTGACAACTATTAAAATAAATTGACTTTAACTTTACTGCAGCTGCTTATGACCTACTCTCATTTTGTGCTTTTGATAGTAACAAAAGTCCACTTTGAGTTCACTGCACTATCACAGATGTAGATGACTGAGCACTTTCTCATTTGATTTTTGTCTGTGTAATCAGCATGAAATGGGGATATTTCTGTAGTCCCATATTTCCTAGTCCTTCTGTGCTGTCCACATCTGTATGTTGTCATCTCACACAGATCCTGTAATATTTCTGTTTTCTCCTCAGTCTAAAAGATGGTGGTTTTGTCCAAAGAGTACGGCTATGTGGCTCTAACCGGAGCGGCATCGTTTCTCCTGATGGCTCATCTGTCTCATGCTGTGGTGAAGGCTCGGATTAAATACAATGTCCAGGTAACTTAACATACACTAATCACTGCACATGCACTCATAATTTAACAGTGAGTTCCAAAGTTTTAGTTCAAGGCCCCAAAATTCAGACAATTCACACACAGCTTTCCTTTTCAAAAAATTGTAAGTTTTGCTATCCTAACCATACACAATTATACGTTCAGTTGCAATTGATTGTTTGCATTAGCATTTATTCCTACCACCATGTCTGGTTGAGAACCACTTTTTTAGAGTACTTCAAAGATTTTGCTTAATGGTCTCATTAGTTTAATTAGTTTGCCCTAAACCAAGAAGAAAGTATTTATTTTATTTTCTAGTATCCGACAATGTACAGTGATGATCCAGAGACTGGTAACAAATTTAACTGTATCCAGCGAGCGCATCAGAACACGTACGTACAGCATGCATCACATATACAGGAAATATGTGTGTGTTCACAGCAAATCTTATATTACTGCTAAATATTAAAGTTTCCTTTGCAATAAATATCAGCTTACTGAATGTTTTACATTTTATAGAAAAGTGAATGTTGTGGTCTTTATTCATTTGCCGATGATTTATTGATTTTCACATCTGTGATTATTATTGTAAAACAGCGTTGAACTCTTGTCGCCATTCCTGTTTCATTTATCTGTGGGAGGGATTCAGCATCCAGTGAGTACAGATTCAAGCTTTATTAACCCTTACCTGGAGGTGCACTATAAATATGCATGCATGCAAGCTAACGCAAACTGTGAAGTGAACTGTTTGCTGTGGTTGTGCTTCTCAGCGTCTGGCCAGCGTGTTGGGAATGATCTGGATCGTCAGTCGGGTGCTGTACGCTCATGGATACTCTTCTGGAAGTGAGTCTCTTTGCACTTCCACCGTACTGATCTGTGTATATTCAAGACAAGTAAACTGACAGTATGAATACAGATCAAAACAGTTAGTGAAATGTGTTTCTGTGTTGTGTTCTGTCCTGTTAGAGCCCAAGAAGCGCCACCGTGGGTCGTTCGGTATGGTTGCTTTGCTGGGTCTGTTTCTTTGCACGGTGAACACTGGGAGAACGCTGCTCGGATGCAACTGTGGGTTGAAATGGGTCAAATGGCCCAAATATTATAAACAGTGAAAATTATGTTTACTATTCTAATTCTACATTCTATGAAGATGACAAGATAAAAAAACACCTTTATTTTCTCTGTTGTGCAAATTTAGAAAAACACTAGAGGCTAATTTCTCACTGTAAGAATCCAGTGTGTTCATTTGTGTTTTAAATAAACGGCACAAAAATGACAAAGTTCAGTTCAGTTTTCCCTCATAAATTGCATAGAAATGACATTATTTGAAAAATGCATACTATAACAACCAAGTGCATGAAGATTTACCACATCAGTGTTATTTTAGTATTGAGGTACTGGTAAAGTTTTTTGTATATATA
>NW_015542331.1:537749-554309 GCF_001515605.1 Sinocyclocheilus anshuiensis | reverse complement strand
TGCTAACGGTCTAATCAGATTCAATGATCTATGCTAAGCTACAGCCAAAAGTGCTACCGCCAGACCTGGAGATCGGCTGAATGGATTCGAAAACGGTAAAACTCAACTGTTTAACTCTAGGGGAGTTGGAAAATGAGCCTATTTTCAAAAATAGTGGAGTGTTCCTTTAAGGCTAGAAGGGATAGGTATGGCGCTACTGGGCATGCGCACATCAATACAGCCTAATTTTTGTCACACTGTACAACAATAATTACTATTTTTTCATTATTGTAATGGGTAGGTTTAAGGTTGGGGTAGGTGTAGACGTTAATAAAACACAATCTAATAGGGAGAAAATTAGCTGTATCCCTTCTTTCCTGAGGAGGGTGCTGCCATTAAACGAGACTCACCACATTTCCCATAAGCCATCTGTTGTTCCGGAAGTGGCATAAATATAGTGGCTCCTGGATTTAAACTGAAATGGGTGAACTGTGACGCGTCGAGCCAGGGCGGATTGGCAACAGCTGGTCTGTGACTGGAGCGTGCATGGTAGGAAGTGGCGTTGATTCCGGAAGTGATCCGGAAATGGAGGATGAATTGTGTGGCGCGGAAAGTGGAGGTAATGGAGATGAATGGAATGTAGTGGTAAATAGGAAAAGAAAGAAAATTAGTGGAAATATATCTGAAACAGACAGTGAGAATGGAAGTCATATGTCAAGGAAAAGAAAAGAAGAGCGTAAGGTACTGATGAAGTTTGCTGCTGGATCTTTGAATGCAATTAACCCGTTGAAACTGTCTAAAGCACTGAAGGAAAAGATCGGAATGATGGAAAGTGTTAAGACTTTAAGAAAAGGTAGACTTTTGTTGTTTTGTAATGATAACAGACAACAAAAATGGCTTTAGGAATAAAATCGGTTCTAGGACAAAAAGTTATTTGTTCAATTCCAGAAGACAAAAGACGGGTTAAAGGAGTAATATCAGGAGTATCTCCTGATGTTCAAGTTGAAACGATTAAGAAAAATTTAACTGGAGCTACTGTTCGACGTGAAACGATTGAAGTGTACTAGAAACAACGAAAAAATTGACAGTCTCTCAGTCATGATTCACTTTGATGAAAATAAGCTACCTAGCAGAGTCTTCTTAGGATTTGTAAGTTATATGGTCAGGCCATATATTCCGCCTCCTCTGAGATGTTATAAGTGCCAAAGGTACGGGCATGTGGCGGCAGTTTGCAGGGGTAAACAGAGATGCGCAAGATGTGGGGGTGAACATGAATATGGTCAATGTGGGCAAGAAATTAGTCCCAAATGCTGTAATTGCGGAGGAGAGCACAGTGCGGGATACGGAGGATGTAAGGTGAGGAAGCAGGCGGCGCAAGTTCAGACGGTCAGAGTCGAGGAAGGGATATCGTATTCTGAAGCGCTAAAGAAAGTTGGAAAGAAGAATGAAGAAGGGAGTAGTAGGGTATCATTACCTGAACAAAAGATGAAAAGAAAGATATCAAAGATCACAGACAAAGTGTCATTTGTGTCGTTTATGGCGTTGTGAGGATATGAGGAAGTACAGGGAACAGTGTGTGATGGATAATGCTCAGATATTTGTAAAAAAGAATCCAGATGGAGGCACACTAGATTCAGATTACACATTGTATGAGATGAAAAGAGCATTGATGGGGATTAAACAGACTTCTCCTGGGAAAGATGATATTTGCTATGAGATGATTAAACATTTATCGGATTTGGTTTATTTTCTTTGGGTGCCGGCTCATGTTGGAGTAGAGGGGAACGAGAGAGTTGATCAGCTTGCAAAGAAGACCCTGGAACAACCACAAGTTGAATTCCAAATTACAATAAGTAAAACTGAAATAAAGAGATTGATATATATAGAAGTTGAAAAGAAATGGCAACAAATTTGGGAAGATGAAAGAAAAGGGAGGCATTTATTTAAGATCCAGGAGCGTGTTGCTAAAGAGAGAGTAAGTTATGGAAATAGAAGGAAGGAGGTTATCTTATCTAGATTGAGAATAGGACATGTAGCATTAAATAACAGTTTGCACATAATAGGGAAACATGAAACAGGCAATTGTGATAAATGTGGATTACCAGAAACAGTTGAGCATGTTCTTTTAATATGTATAGCGTATGAAAGGGAAAGACATCAGATGTTCCAAGAACTGGAACTGATGGGAATTAGTATATCTCTAAAGACACTATTAGGTTATGGGGTAATGCAATCAAGAATATATGGAGAATTGTTTAAGTATTTAAAAAAGACAAGATTAATGGAAAGAGTTTGAAGTTAGAGTTATATTATTATTATTATTATTATTTTCTTTTATCTATAATAGTTGAATAATTCATAGCTCAACCGTGTACGTTTCACACTCCAGATCAGTAGGTGGCGGACATGCACCTTTAACGTTGGTTTGCCAATCCGCCAAAAAAAAAAAAACTCGAGAGAAGAAGAAGAACTGAAATGGGCACTGGTCCCATGAATAGAGGATTTTAGACATATAACTCCTTTAATGACCATTTTTATGAGAGGACATGCGTTCGTGAGGTTTCTTTGAAATGACCGGTCTCATAGAGTTTCTCTCGCGTGTGTTTTGAAGCGTTGTTTCAGACGTTTGTTTCCTAAAGCTGAAACACTCCTCTGCATTATATCAGGTGTCGCTTCGCGATCCGTTTACCTGTCGCTGTAACCTCACCTGACATCATTCCCGCTGGCTCTATGTGTCTTCATAACGCAGGCTGGGGTTAGGCTCGTATTTTAATCGAGAAGTTGATTATCAGCAGCTCAGGATGAACTGGGATCAACAATTGAGCTCCATCATCTCCGAGGCTGATGGAAGTGTCGCAAAAATGAGAGTAAGAGACTATTTCATCACTAATAATTCGATTAATTTGAATTTTCTGTTCATGTGTGTCAGTTTAGTATGTTGCAGATACTAGCCGCTAGAGTGCGCTCTTGATGTCTGTTAGATAAATTAAAGGGACAGTTCATTTAAAATTACAGTTCTGTTTACGCACGCATGTTATTCTGAACCTGCGTGACTGACTTTCTTTTGTAGTAAGTTTTAATTCACCTCAGTTATTCATATTTTATCTTACAAGGAACGCCTTACTGCGCATGGAAGATCTCCCAGAGTAACAGAAGGTAAACTCATTTTTAAATGATTATTAAGTCCATTAATGGAGCATAAATAATAAATGTTGGCAGATGGGGAATGTTCTGTGTTAATGTTTTCTGTTCCTAATCTGGAAATAAAAGAGATTTTTAAAAAATCCCTCCCAGACCTGAAGAAGTCTTGGAAGTTAGTACAAGTCTTACAAACTTTTATTGACAAAATGTTAAAATACTAGGTTACATATTCTATTTGGGATGAGTGTTAGTTTAGTTTTTATTAATATTATTGTTAACACTTTAAATAAGCTTTTTTAAAAAAGTAATTTTGTTGTAAAAATTTAATTTGTCATTTTTATTTTTTTGTTACTATTTAGGTTTAATTTACTTTTTTTTCGGTTCCTGTTTTAGTTCAGTTTTAGTTTTTATTTATGGTAATTCATTTTATTGTTTCAGGCTAAACTTATTTCAGTTCTACAACCCCAATTCCAGAGAAGTTGGGACGTTTTGTAAAAATAAATTTTGATTTTAATGGCTGCAACACATTCCAAAAAAGTTGGGACAGAGGCACGTTTAACACTGTCACATCAACTTTCCTTTTAATTACAATGTTTCATTGTTTGGAAATTAAGGGTACTACTAATTGTTAAAGTTTGCAAGCAAAATTTTTGTCCAGTCTCTCTTGAAACAAGGCTTCAGATGCTCAGCAGTCTGTGATTGTCGTTGTCTGATTCTCCTTCCCATGTCTGCTCATACATTTTCAATAAGAGTCAGATCTGGACTGCAGGCAGGCCAGTCTGACACATTCACTCTGAGTCTACGAAACCACGCTGTTGTAGCACATGCAGAATGAGAGCTGGCATTGTCTTGATCTAATAACCATGCACTTCCCATGAAAGACATCATCTTGACGGCAGTATATTTCTCTGTACAACTCCAGTATATGCCTCCATGTCAATGGTACCTTCACACATATGCAAGTCACCCATGCTGTTTTCACTGATGCACTCATATAACATGACATATGTTTGCTTTTGCATCTGTCACTGATGAAAGTCTGGATGGTCCCTTTGGTCTTTGGGATGGAGAACTCGAAATCCACTTTTCCCAGAAACAAGTAGAAATGTGGACTCATCTGAGTACAGCACACATTTCTACTGTCTTTTTGACTATCTGAGATGAGTTCTGGCCCAGAGAACCTGGCGGCATCACTGCATAGAATTGATGTATAGCTTTCTTCTCGAGTAACAGAGTTTCAAGTTGCATTTCTTGATGCAGCAGCAGACTGTGTTAAGTGACAGCAGTTTTCTGAAGTACTCCTGAGCCCATGTGGCTATATTTAACACCGCAGCATGACGGTTTCTTATGCAATGCCATCTGAGGGCTCAAAGGTCAAGCACATTCAACTGAGGTTTCCTGCCTTGCCCTACATGTACTGTGTTTTCTCTGGATTCCCTGAATCTTTTCACAATATTACGTGTGGTAGTTGGTGAAAGACCTAAATTCTTTGCAATTTTGCATTGTGAAATGTGATTTTAGATTATTTTTTTGAAACTTCTTTCATGAAATTTGGCATAAAGTGATGAGCCATGATCCAGCTTTGCTTGCAAAGACTGAGATGCTCCTTTTATACCCAATTTGGAACAGAGGCATGGTTAACATTGTGTCACATCAACCTTCCTTTTATTTACAATTTTTAATTGTTTGGGAATTGAGGATACTAATTGTTAAAGTTTTGCAAGCAAAATTTTTGTCCAGTCTCGATTGATACAAGACTTCAAAAGCTCAGCAGTCTGTGATCGTCGTTGTCTGATTCTCCTTTTCATGACACATACATTCATTTACATTTTCAATAGGAGTCAGATCTGGACTGTAGGTAGGCCAGTCTAGTACATTCAGTCTCTACGAAACCACGCGGTTGTAGCACATGCAGAATGAGACCTGGCATTGTCTTGATTTAATAACCATGGACTTCCCGTGAAAGATGTCATCTTGATGGCAGTATATGTCTCTGTACAACTCCAGTATATGCCTCCATGTCAATGGTACCTTCACACATATGCAAGTCACCCATGCTGTTTTCACTGATGCACTCATATAACATGACATATGTTTGCTTTTGCATCTGTCACTGATGAAAGTCTGGATGGTCCCTTTGGTCTTTGGGATGGAGAACTCGAAATCCACTTTTCCCAGAAACAAGTAGAAATGTGGACTCATCTGAGTACAGCACACATTTCTACTGTCTTTTTGACTATCTGAGATGAGTTCTGGCCCAGAGAACCCGGCGGCATCGCTGCATAGAATTGATGTATAGCTTTCTTCTCGAGTAACAGAGTTTCAAGTTGCATTTCTTGATGCAGCAGCAGACTGTGTTAAGTGACAGCAGTTTTCTGAAGTACTCCTGAGCACATGAGGCTATATTTAACACAGCAGCATTACGGTTTCTTATGCAATGCCATCTGAGGGCTCAAAGGTTGATTTGTTTGACACTTCTCTCATGAAATTTGGCACAAAGTGATGAGCCATGATCCAGCTTTGCTTGCAAAGACTGAGATGCTCCTTTTATACCCAAACATGATACCTTGACCTATTACCAATTCACCTGCTTACTGTGAATGGTTTCAAAACAGTTTAAAGTGGATGTTCTATAACCTTTTCACTTTTATTTTGCCTCGGTCCCAACTTTTTTGGAATGCGTTGCAGCCATCAAAATCAAAATTTGATCATATTTACAAAATACATTTATGTTGGTCAGTGAAAACTTTGGAAATCTTTTCTTTGTACTTTTGTCAATTAAATAAAAGTTAAAGAGAATGAACAAATCACAGATTCTTGATTTTATTGCATTTTTACAAAACATCCCAACTTCTCTGGAATTGGGGTTGTAATTTCCATTTAGTGTTAGTTATTCCGTCTAATGTTTATATTTGATTTTATTTATCTGATTTCACGTGGCCATGTGTTTCTCTCTGTAGATGTGTTTCCGGTCAGAGAGGTCACAGCCGGTGTTGATCTGAAGTTGTCTACGGTTCAGTGGTCAGATCTGACCACCATCCAAACACAATTACAGCAGCAGAGTCAGGTCAGACTAACACCTGCTCGAATCACATGTTAATGTCCAGCTCTGGTGAACAACCAAGATAGTGTGCTGTGTATATGGATCACGTAATACATTGGTAGGGCCCTTTGAAATGTTATATTTTTTCCTAAATTACGTCGAATTTTTTTTCTGGATTCTGTGTTTTTTTTGTTTTGTTTTTCAGTTAAATTTTTCTGGATTCCGTTTTAATGGTTAAAATAAAATTTTATGTCAGTTGAAAAAGGTGCAGCACTCACTCTTGAAGAGATCAAAACTTTATTAATTAAAATAACATTTTAGTAATCAAAAGGAATGTCTAATCATTTGAAATATTTTAAAATG
This sequence comes from Sinocyclocheilus anshuiensis, assembly GCF_001515605.1. NCBI lineage: Eukaryota > Metazoa > Chordata > Actinopteri > Cypriniformes > Cyprinidae > Sinocyclocheilus > Sinocyclocheilus anshuiensis. Next base: position 547,783 of record NW_015542331.1, on the reverse strand, counting down.
TAACAACAATTGATCAAAAGATTGACAAAAAGTACATTTTTAGGGCCCTAGGAAATCCCTCATTTTTTTTTAGTTTTCATTTTCATTAAATGTTATTAAAAAATGTCTAATCAGTTGAATTCATAAAACCTTAGCAATTTAATAATTTACAATTTTTACAATATTAGGGCCCTTTTATTTTTTTTCAGACATTTTCTATTTAAATTTTCCTTGATCTATGATTAATACAACTTTATTATCAAAAACGGTGGTTATCAAATGAAGACATGAAACATTAACTGATTTAATTCATGTTTTAAAATATAATCAAATGAAAATGTAACAGTTCTTTTTAATTTTTGGCAAATAAAGTGCTGCACAACTTTACTGTACATTGCATGATATTCCTTAAAAAACTATTGATTTATGATTAATTGTACAGCCCTATTTTTAATTTATTCATCCAAAATTTGCCAATTACCGCAACATTCCTTGTTATAAAGTAAATTCCATTTTTATGACTAGATTTATGATTCCATGTTTTCTGCATCCTGAAAATCATAGGGACTTACATTTGAGTTTTATTTATCTGTATTTAGTACTGTTATTGTAAATGGGGGCAGAATGTATCTGTTTACCTTTTTGATTTGGATATTTATATTTAATATAATAAAATGAATTCAACAACGGATCTTTCTAGATAATAACAAACAAGTTTTAAATGTTGTTTTTGTCACAGGCCATTGAGACTTTAACACAGAGTCTTCGATTACTGGAAAGAGAACGAAACGCTCAGCAAAGACAAATGCAAACATTACAAGGTGATCATCAATCAGTTTCAGTGTACTTCATTATACTACAATTTTATTGCAATTAACACTTCTTTCCTATAAATAAGAAAATAGACTATTTCTGTTGTTACTGAGGTCATATTTACTCCAGAATCTCTGTCTTCCAGAGGAGCAGAAGAGACTTCAGGATAAACTGGAGGAGAGAGAGCGGGATGCGGGGCGGAGATCACTGAGTCCTGGACCGGACCGACGGATCGAGCAGTGGAAGAGAGAGATGGATCGAGAGCTGAGCGGTCTGAGAGGTCAGATCAACCGCGCCACGACTCTAGGAAACCAGGAAGAAAGGTCTGTCTTTTTTTATTTTTTTATTATTGTTTTAGTTATTGATAATAACCTGTTTGGGAGTTCAGTCTCCATAAAATAATAATAATAATAATAATTTAAAAAAAATCCTATTGAGTGATTTCTTGGAAAAATCTTGGAAAGTCATTGATCAGAAAGGGTAAGAACCGAGGACCTTTATTTTATTATTTTATTTTATTTTATTTTATTTTATTATATTATTTTATTTTATTTTATTATTTTATTTTATATTTTATTTTATTTATTTATTTTTTAAATTTAATTTAATTTAATTTTATTTATTTATTTATTTAAATTTTTTTTAGGCATGGCTTTGGGAAACTGCCAAGAAAGGTAATTCTTCAGAGATGTATAATGTATTTATATGCAATATTTATATTGTGTACCTCAACGTTGTTGAGTCTCAAGACAAGAAAGGAACTGACCAAATTAAAAGTTGCTTAATATCACCTTAAGAGCCACGATTTTCTAATTTTATATCAATATCATCATAAAAATCATAGTAAGTATTCATTCTGTTGCTCAGGAACACATAAATAAGGTATGATTTAAGTGTGCTAGTGTTCCACTAGTGTAAAAGAAGCAGTTTAACAGCAGTGTAGCAGTGTACATGTAGTAGTTGAAAATCGCAGCTATTTACTGTTTATAACTATGTTTGTCCATCCACAGTTTCAGCTCTAAACTGCGCAGAGAAGAACTGGAGCAGCTCAGGAGAGAGGTGGACATTCTCAAAAACAAACTCAGTAGGTCATAAACTAGTTACTTTTCATGTTTCTCCACCTGAGTGTATTCGATGTATACACTGTAGTGTTACATGCATAAATCAAACTCTTTCAGTGTTGTGTTATTACAGTCAGGGCTCTGCCAGAGCAAATGCACTTTGTGTCAAAATAAACACACGCACAGCCGATCTGCTGCTTTCACTGTCACGCAAATAAACATCCCGCTCGGATACTGCCCGTGTTTGTGTTGGCTTCACATTCACAACGCCTGCAATATTGATAGGCATTCAGACTCTGGTTACATTTACACCGTGTTCATGAATGTTAAAAAAGCGAACTGGTTTGTGTTTCTGTAGTGCGGCAGGAGGAAGATACGTTCCAGCTCCAGTCAGAGGCCAGAGAAACAAGGAGACAGTATGAACGCAGCTCTAAGGTAAAGAAATGACGCACACACACTCGCTCAAAAGGTCAGGATGAAAGCAGTTAATAATGTTGTTTAACAAGCATGCATTAAATTGATCAAAAGTGACATTATAATGTCACAAAACATTTCTGTTTCAAATAAATGCTGTTCTTTTGAAGCCTGATAAATTCAGCTTTGCATCACAGGAATACATTTTAAAATCTATTCAAATAGAAAACACTTATTTTAAATTGTAATAATATTTCACAGTATTACTGTATTTTTGATCAAATAAATGCTGTTTTGGTGAACATAAGGGACGTACTTCAAAAACATTACAAAATCCCCCAAACCTTTGCTTTTTCTCATCCTTTACATTATTAATCTTGAAGGGGTGTTTTTGGTACTGTACCTTTAACATGCATTTAAAATGATTTCAGTTATGATCGGCTAATGTTTCCAAACACACAGGTCATGGTGCTGAATATATGCTTTTCACATAAGAGTTTATGTTCTGCAGGAGATGTTTTTGCCGTGTAGTTTCAGCAAATAGCTTGTTCAGTGTGCTGTTTTGGTTCAGGTCACACTCAGGTGTGATATTTTTATTCTGCAGACTTTGGAGAGTTTTACAGATTCGTACCGAACGCACAGTTTTGATCTCGCTCGGATGGTGTCACAGTACCAGCACACTCAACAGGAAGTGCGTGACCTCAGGTGAGTGCGTCCACACAGTGGCACAAAACAACAGATGGAAAAACAGTGAGCACGTTTACATGCACACCAGTAAGCTGATAACTCACAAATATCAGCTTATTAAAATAACCAGTTTTCCCCGTTTACATGCACATCAGTAACCTGACAACGCAAGTAAGCTGCGTTTACATGACTTCATTAATAAATCAGCTTATTTCCCTGTAGTGATGTCAAAATATAATCATTTGCGTATCTGACTCCGAGTATTCCATACATTTGTCAGTTGTGATGTTAAATTAAGCTTGCAACATGTCGGGAAGCTTACAGCTCATATATTATACTCTCATGCAGATATAAAGGCAGCATTGTGACTGAACCACTTCTACTTCTGCTCTACGAGATGAGAACACATTTTTATAATTTTCTGAGTCATGAAAAAGTCTGCTTTTGTGATATATTTCCTTCTTTCTTTACTGCAAGATGTTTACTCGGTCTAGATGCACTTAAATCTGCACTAACGATGCGTTCCTGTCATGTATCACACATGTGCACTTCAATAAGCCGACAGAAAGCGGGTTATTGCGTTTACATGCCGTGCGAAATCGGAGTAAGAGGCAATAAACGCCGTTTATGACCTTACTCCAATAAAAGAAAACGGGTTACCACGTTTACATGACCAAGTGTGTTTTCGGCTTATTAAGCATAATCGGCTTAAGAACGTGCATGTAAACGCGCTCAGTGTTATTTTTAATATCGCTGATAAACAGTACTATTATTGGCAAATATTTGTATTTTATTTCATATTTATTAATTTGAGATTTTCTGTTTTTAATCATTTAAAGTTTTTGTGCTCTTCGGTTTTATTAGTTTTAATGTGTCTGTATAGATTTTGTTACAGTGTTTTATTTAGTTTTTGTTATTTTAGCAGTAAACTCGAAAAACGAGAAATTCTGCTTTGGCAAATAAATATTTAGTAAATAAGTAGAGTAAATAATAAATATTGTATTATGTTTTAGTTGAGAAAAAATTATTGAAATAATAGTAATAATCGTATTATTTAAAATAATGCAGAACATGTGTTTTGAATATGGTAATGCAACAATGTCCAGACAGTCCAAAATATTTTGACTCTGGTTTGTGTGCATTTTAAATGTATTCAAAGTCAGTATTTGGAGCATGTTTACATAAATGTTTATTTTTGTTTTTAGAACAAAATGCATTGTTGAGTCAGTCACAGTATGTGTATTAAAGTAAATTGCCAATTTTGATTTCATCCCAATAATTGTAGCATTTCATAACTCATGTTTCCAGTGTTGTGAGCCAAATTTCAAAAAGTGACATCATTTAGTGCAGTGGTTCTCAAACTGGGGTAATATTGTCCTTCAATAGAAAAGGTGTGACTGCAGTCTAAGTGGAAGAGAGGGGGTACGCCGCTGTAAAAAGTTTGAGAAGCACTGATTTAGTGTGTATCTTTACTATACTATGAATTCATTATTAACGAGTGCACATAAGGTTTTCAGTCTGGTTGTCATGAGAGCACCTGGAGTTTGGGTTTTTATTGCTCACACTGCACATAGTGCGACCCATTAAATATAAGTATAAAAAATCAAATAATTAATAATAGTATTATTGCACTTTTAGTTATTTTTGAATTAAATAATAAAAATGTGATTGTGCATTAATAGCTGTCAACCATTTCGGTGCACAAATGAGCGGTCTGAACTTATTTACCCAGCGCATTTTTTATTTTGGTCGCGCGTGCAAACCTGACTATTAATTAAAAAAGAACAATGTGTAAAAAGGAACACCTTTAAATTATGCAAACTAAACAGCACAATTTATGTCAATTAGTGTTTATTTTCTTAAGTAATGAAAAGGTTTTTAATGCTTTTAGTTTTTGTTAACGCTAATAATCTTGACTAAAGGAGGGCGCTTTATTTTCTGTGTGTGTTTTAGAGTCACCGTCTCAGAGCTGAAGGACGAGGTGCGAGGTCTCGTCCTGAGAGAAACCCTCCCCACGCCTGCACCGCTACCACAGAAACCAGGTGAGACGCAGCTGTGAAAGGGTCTGATCATGCTTCTCTTGTTTTCCCCTTCAAAGCCTTTTCTAACGTTAGTCGTTTAGCCTCTCTGTGACCTGTAGAATCAAACCAGCTGTTTTTGGCTGCTGTGCCTGTAAGATTTCTGCACAGTTATCCTCCTTTCATGTTTCTCTTGCTCCTGTGTGGTAGCAGTGGTAACCGGGAAGACGAGGCCCCAGAGACGTGTGTCGTCAGGGTCGGAGGATGATTTCAGTCCCACCCCCAGTCTGGGTGAGATCAGCTCAGATGAGTTGGATGCATCATGGCTGGAAGAACCAGGTGACACATGCATGCATGCATAAGCACACCAGACACTGACACCAGATACACATGCACTGAAGAGTGAATCTCATGCATAGATTATTTTTACTGTAAAATCTAAATAAAAAATTAGTTAGCAGACTTTTTTTCAGATCTGCTTGTAAACAAATTACATATATATACTGTGTGTGTATATATATATATATATATATATATACACACACGTTTTAGTTTCATTTTTTATTTAACATGTATTGTTAAATAATATTGTAAAATTATATACATTTTTTTATTTTTTATTTAAAATGCTAAAATATTTTTTTAATTAAATTTAGTCTAAAAATAAAAGCTAAAATGTATGTCCTCATTTAGAGTGCCAAGTAAAGCATTTTTCTTGAGAAGTGAAAAAGGAGAAATGATTGTGATGAAATGTGGATGGATTTGAGGTTATGAGGTTCATATTCGGGGCTCCATCAGTGTGACTGACAGAGAATTTGAGTTAAATGAGCATGACTAATGTCTTCAAAATCACTGTCAACATTCAGCTCAGGAGAAATGAACAGAAACCAGTGCAATCAAATGTTTGTCATTGATATACTATTGTAGTTTTTTGTTAATTTGAACTAGATTTAATTTTTGTATTTTCTGTTTTCATTTTAATTTCAGTTAAAATTGTAATACTTTTTTTTTTTTTTTTTGAATGATTTTAGCAAATGGCTGCAATATAACGAAGAGTGAAAAATTTAAGGGGGTCTGAATACTTTCCGTACCCACTGTATATATATGTGTTAATTTTTTTCTATTTATTTCAAGGAGTATTTTAAAATATTATATTAAATATTTAATGTTTTAATTAACATTAATAACCCTAATGAGAGGAGGGTACTTTTACTTAAATAATATTTATTCTCCTTTTTTTTTAAATTTTTTTTTTAGTATGTTTGGATAACCCACCCTAGTGGTTCACACTAACAATTACCCATTTTTCTCATTGATTTTAGAGCCACAAACCAGGAGGAGGCGCCGGCGTGTCCGTTTAAATTCAGACCTTACAGGAAGTGACCTCAGCGACGATGGAAGTGGGCTTGATGGTAACCTTGGCAATGATGCTGAAGGTGTGGACAGAGTTTCAGACAGTCCTCCAGATCTCAGTCTCAGTGACCTCTGACCTTAAAGGCCAGTAAATCTATGTGCTGCTATTAGAGGAAAAGGAAACCTCGGTCTTACGTTGACTCAAGTAAGTAGGTTTAAAGAGTGTAACGGACAGTTTACTTGTGTCATGAAGGCCCAGACTGTGCTATTTATGCTATAATTGATCAATACGTTCATGTAAAATCAAGACCATAGGCACAGAGGTTTTGCAGTATTTTATGACTGACACCGCATTACTCACAGAGAGTCTTTATAGGCTTTGCAAGTATTGCAGTGACATACTCTGAGGTATCAGCTACCAGTGTAAGTTGCAAACAGCTTTTGCAATAATGCAAAGAGAGTGTTTTCAATATGAACATGCAACATCCATTTAGTCAAAAACAGTTTGACTCTGGCTTGTGTACATGTTGTAAATGTATTTGCAGGCAGTATTTGGAGCATGTTTGTCACAGTAAGACCAGAAATATGTATTAAGAAAGTAAATAGTCAATTTTGATTTCATGTTGACTTCAGATTTTAAAAAAATAAAAATAAAAAAAAGTCACCTTTTTACCACTTAAAATAAGTCTCAATAATTGTAGCATCTCATAACATGCGTGTCCAGTGTTAAAAAAGTGGCAATTTAGTGCATTTTAAAGACTTTTATTAATTAAAAAAGAACATTGTGTAATAAGAAACACTTTAAATGCACTCTCACAAGTTATTACACGAAGTAAACATCACACATCCATCAGCCATCACACCACAAGGATGAAAATACTGTATTATTGACTGTTTTATCAATCAATAAAATGTTAAATGTTGAGTCTATACTAGCTACATTTTGTTAATTTTTTGCAGTTTTTATAAAACATTTTAGGCACAAGAAAAGCATTAAAATTGTCTATTTATTAACTAAAGGTCTGTTTTTTACCATCTTTGTCAAAGTGCACACAAATGGATTTTTTTCTTAAAACATTAGGTTGAAAACATCATGAGCCAAGAGCCAGTTGCATTTTCAGCGCTGTTGTTTTGTCTATTTGATGACATTCCAAATTATGTAAACAATTCCACATTTTCACTTGAAGTGAATTGAACGTCTGTATGGCTGACAAAAATGGTATTTCTCACGGGTGGAAACATCCTTGGGAACTAAGCAGAGAAAGAAGTGAAATGAACATTGGGAAATCATTACTGATGCTGTACAGTATCAAAGGAATTTTCCAGATTTAATACAGGTTAAACTGTATAATTCTGTCTCCAAATTTGTAAAAACAAGCAAAAAGTAGTTTACAGTAATGCACTTGGGAACTCTCCTTGTGTGTGTCGTGCAAAAGTTACAGGGTTTAGCAGCTTTACAGGAGTTAGAAAACTGAATGTAACTTCACACAGACAAGGTTAGTAGACTATTATATACTAGTGCCATGTAAGTCATGTGGCTGTACTGTTGAAAACGAAATGCATTTTATTGTTTATTCTGGTACCCCACAGAAGTGCATTACTGAAACATTGTTGCTGACTTGAGAGATTAAAATTATTTTGTGTGATGATCGAAAACTTCTACTGAACGTTGAGCATTTCCTTCAAAGAGTAGTTCTCTCAAAAAATTAAGATTTGCTGAAAATTTACTCGCCCTCTGACCATCTAAGATGTAGATTTGTTTATTTCTTCATTAGAACAGATTTGTAGAAATGCAGCATTTCATCACTTGCTCACCAATGGATGCTCTGCAGTGAATGGGTGCCGTCAGAATGAGAGTTCAAACAGCTGATAAAAACATCACAATAATTCACAAGTAATCCACACCACTCCAGTCCATCAGTTAATGTCTTGTGAAGCCAAAAGCTGCATGTTTTTAAGAAACAAATCCAGTTTGTATAAAAGTGTTTAAACTTGCTTCAGGTCATAATAGGAGTCCATAATCCATAATAATGTTTCCTCCAGTAAAAAAAGTCCATCCTCTTGTCCTCTCAAAATCCACCAACATATTTATTTAAATCTGTTTTGGACTGTTTTTACTTGTAAACGGTGCTTGATCTGAGCAGATTTCTCTCCTGATTCAGACGAGATGACTTTCACACTAGAGAATGTGGAAGCATTATTATAGATAGAGGACTCTTATTTTAGCCAGAAGCAACATGTAAAAAAAATCTTAATGATAATGCTGTTCAGTTGCTTTGACAATCTGTATTGTTAAAAGCGCTATATAAATAAAGGTGACTTGACTTGACTTGACTTGAGCAAGTGATGGAATGCTAGATTTCTTCAAATCTGTTCCCATGAAGAAACAAACTCGTCCTAATCTTGGGTGGCCTGAGGGTGAGTAGATTTTTCAGCACATTTTCTCTTTAGAGTGAATTATTCTTTTAAGAAATAACAAGAAGTTGATCAGAAAAAAAAACAAAGCAGCAGGTTAATTCTAGAATTAGACCATGTAACACAAACACACACACACAGCTGAAGCAGATCCAGAGACGACACGACTATCAGAGAAACAAATGAACACATACAGTCAAAAACAGCTCCCAAATATCCCCGCAGCACACAACCTTCCCAAACCCCACATAAAGTGCAAGAAAACAACCCAACGAACAGCAACTGACGGCCACGGTGAATTTAACAACTAAAGTGGAGTATGACGCTACATTTAGTCCTGTAACAGAAACAACAGGAGTGTTTGTGCCTCTGTGAAGCTCATTTAATTGTGTCTGTGTTGTGTTGATCAGAGGATGTTGGGCGCTCTGAAGATGTCTGAGGAACATCTGGGTTTTCAGTAGCTGTACATGGAGAGAGGCGCGTCCTCCAGCATATCATCCTGAAACACACACACGTCACTGAGCTGTTCGCAGGAAACACTGTCATCTGTGAGCGACACTGTATGTGCATCAATGCCTAATTATAGATACATACAGGTTTAGTGTAAATACTTTTTTTTTTTTAAATGTTTGTTTAATTTATCACTATTAAGCTTTAGTGAGTTACATAGAATACATTTTTTTTTTACTTTTTTTATTGTTAAAATACCAATGTGTCAAAATAAAATGTCATATTTCCCCCCGAATATATGTATAAATTATATACTCTATATATTAGATCATAAGGGAGTGATATCATAGTTGCCCCCCCCCCCAAATTAAAACATAACACTAATAACATTGCAATAAACATACATTGAGTTATACAGAATGTAAAAAATCACCTGCAATTTTTCAAATGTTTAATTTATCGCCATTAAGCTTTAGTGAATTACATTTACATTAAGTCATTTAGCAGACGCTTTTATCCAAAGAGACTTGCAAATGAGGACAATGGAAGCAATCAAAATCAACAAAAGAGCAAGAGGCCTTTTTTGCTTTTGTTAATTGTATAATAAATTAAAAGAAAACAAATAGAATACAAAAAGATTAGAAAAGCTAGTGTTTTTTTTTTAAGAAATCAAGCAGTAAATTAACAGAGTGTAAGTCTAAAAGGGACAAGGTTTTTTTTTTTAAAGAATAGAATTAGAATTGAGAGTGCTAGAGTTAGAGGGTCAAAAAAAAGATGGAAGAGATGTGTTTTTAGCCGATTCTTGAAGATGGCTAAGGACTCAGCTGCTCGGATTGAGTTGGGC
>NW_015542331.1:536900-537128 GCF_001515605.1 Sinocyclocheilus anshuiensis | reverse complement strand
CAGGAGAAATGGCTTGAAGGAGATGAGATGGAATAGGATCAAGCGGACAAGTAGTAGGATGATTAGAAAGGATGTGAACGAGTGTAGGTTTGCTGGTAAGATGACAGATTGTGGTGTGAAAAATTGTGCACTGATGGTTTTAATTTTATGAATGAAGAATGTGGCAAAGTCATCAGCTGTTAGAGTTGATGAAGGAGGGGGAGGAGGAGGACAAAGGAGGGAGGAAAA
>NW_015542331.1:483662-536119 GCF_001515605.1 Sinocyclocheilus anshuiensis | reverse complement strand
GTCTCCAAGCGTAACTAGTATGGGAGTACCATCCTCAGGAAAGTTTGAGAGCAGCACATCTAATTCTTCCACGAAGTTACCTAGTGGTCCTGGGGGTCGATAAACAACTATAGAATGGATTTTAAAAGGGTGGGTAATAGTGGCTGAATGTGATTCAAAGGAGCTGCTAATACCCAGAGAAGGTAAAGGATTAAATTTCCAATCATTAGAGGTAAGCAGACCACCTCCACCTCTTCCAGTTAGACGGGGAGTATGGGAAAATGAGAAATTATTGGAGAGTGCTGCAGGTGTAGCAGCGTCCTCTGGTTTGATCCAGGTCTCTGTCAGAGCCATGAGGATTTAGTCTTGAATGACTAGCAAAATATGTAATGAAATCTGTTTTGTTTACTGCAGACTGACAATTCCAGAGACCAATAGAAAAAGAAAGTAGTGTATTAGCAGACATAGGCAAAGTGTGCAGGTTGTTAGGATTGCGCTGCCTATAGTGTGTGATGTGTGGTTTGTGAGTGGTAGTGATAGTAGGGATATGGAAACATATAGTAAGAGTTGGTCATTAAAGGGGTCATATGATGCGATTTCAAGTTTTCCTTTCTCTTTGGAGTGTTACAAGCTGATTGTGCTTGTAATATTATACGATATTCTTTATCAAAGTTAAGACTCTGCCACACCCCCCTAAAACGGCTCGTTCGAACACGCCCCCACATATCTACCTCATTATGTGGAAATATTTGCGTAATGCCGCCCAAATGTGCACGCAAAAAAAGAACCACAGTTAGTGTTGAAGCAGCCATATCAGGGAGACGCTGTGTGCTTCTAGGCGAAAGCAAAAGCACTTTATAGTAGGGATCTGGAAACACAGTAAGAGGACCCCTTTAAAACTGAAACAGAAGTGAAGCAAGGTGTAGAAAAGAGGATGAATCAAAAGCGATACTTACTGTATATCCCTTACCTTTTAATTACATAGAATTAAAAAAAATTATACTTTTTTAAAAATTAAAATGCCAACGTGTCAGATTTCTCCCCCGAATATATATATATATATATATATATATATATATACAACCTCTATATATTAGATCATATTTAAGGGAGTGATATAATTTTATTTTTTTTTATCAGTATCATAGTTGCCCCCCCCCCAATTAAATAATTTAAAACTAAAAACATTGCAATAAACATACATTGAGTTATACAGAATGCATAAAAATCACCTGCATTTATCTTTTGAAATTAGAATACAATGCATGTACTATTTACTGTTTATGTATGTATGTATGTATTTATTTATTTTTAAAATACTTTTACTTTTTTTGTTCATCCTGTAATTTTGAAATGGCATTAAATGTTAAAAAATATATAATATTTCCAGAAATCAGTAGTGGCATACTGAGTTCAACAATAACCCTTTAAATTAAACGATTTAAAAAATAGCATAGCATTTGCATTAATTTGTGCATTATATAGAAAAATTACCCACTTTTTTTTTTAAATTACAGTATTATGCATGTACTATGTTTTTTTTCCCCTGAAAAAAACAGAATTTTTCCTTTTTTTTTTTTTTTACTGTGTTCATTTCTGATATATTTAAGGGAGTAATTTTTTAATTGATAGCGTAGTAGTCCCTCTAATGATTATGGCAGTTATGGCCCTGGTAGTTTGAGCCTAAAATGGGAAAATATAAGTGTCGGCAAAATAAGCCTTTTTAAATGAAATGTAAAAATAGCAGATCATTTGCATAAATGGGATCTAAACGGTTTCCTGAGAATGATACTTTTCCTGTCAGCGTTGAATGTTTGTCACATGGCTATTGCTTAGCAATGTGTTAAGTAGTATGTGTGTTGTTTTTATTCAATGAATTGTGGAAAGCGTAATCTCACCATGGGGAGATCCTGAAGTCTGCGAAACTCTGGGCCGTCATTTGTGTGTCTGAATTTGAGGAATATGAGGACGGACACGATGGCAGCGACGATGACGAACGCCGACACCAGTCCAGCCAGCAGCGGGTCAGTGGACTCTTTGCTATTGTCTAGAAGAACCAAAGCAGAGAAAGAGAGAGGGAATAACACTAGCGCACTTTCTGGAAAATATGTAACTAGTGTGTGTTTGTGTGCTTGAGCGTTTCTGCAGTGACGTAAAAGCCTGGCGAATCCACAAAGATGTGTCTGTTCTCCGGTTGTGTCAGCGTGAAGACGTTCCTCTGCACATATAATGATGCTCTTGTTTTCCACACGCACCGTTATCAGCATCTCTGCTGTTTGACCTCTATTTATAACCACTTTACGAGGATTTGTTCTGCTCGCCATTATGGTAAACAAAAATGCAGATGTGCACTGTAAATGTTTGTGTGTGCAGCTGCATTTGCTCACAAAAGCGTCAACCAAATGAATAATCATCATGTGATGTTTGATATCGCAGCAATAAATCTTGTCCGCATTGAGGCTTCCTGCCAAAACCAGCAGCAGAGGTTTCCAGCAGGAAGTCACGCTTTGGTCCTCACGAACAGAGTCAACATCAGTCAGGCCATAGTTACACAACCGTAATGTTATGCTCACCAAGGCTGCATTTATTTGATCAAAAATACAGTAAAATACTGGACAATAAAACAAATGAGCTCTGTTTTATAATTGTAGGCTGCATTTTAAGGTTCAAAATGTAGGCAATGTAATTATGCTGCCTTCTAAAATACCTGCAATCATTCATGGAGAAGGCAATCCCAGAATGCAATGCAGTAAGATGAGTGAAAAAAGAAAACAAAGATAGTGAGAGTAATTAAATACAGAATTTATAATGAAAAGTGCTGATAAATGTAGTTTATTAAATGCATTATATTTAACTGTATTCAATATATTAAGTGTAATATATATTTAATATTAAGAATTCAGAAAATTACTGATAGTTAATAATAACTAAAACATTTATATACTTTAAGTATACTTAAATTTATAAAATATATTAAGTGTAATATACAGTATATTTAATATTGAGAATGCAGAAAAATACTGATAAATAGTTTATAATAATTAAAAACATTCTATGCAAGTATACTTAAATGTAATAAATATATTAAGTGTAATATATATTTAATATTAAGAATTCAAAATTTATACTGAAAAGTACTTATAAATATTGTTTGTTTATTAAATATATTTAAGTGTAATATATATTTAGTATTAGGAACTTGAAAAGCACTGATAAATATAGTTTATAATAATTAAATACATTATTTGTAAGTGTCTTTAAATATATTAAGTGTAACATGTATTTCATAATAAGAATTCAGAATTCATACGGAAAAGTACTGATAGATATACTTTATAATAATTAAATACATATTACACTTATTTAAATACACTTACAATTATGTATTTAAATATTAAGAATTCAGAATTATACTGGAAATTACTGATAAATATAGTTTATTAAATACATTGTATTTAAGTATATGTAAATATATAAAGTGTAATATATATTTAATATTAAGAATTCAGAATTCATAAGAAAAGTGCAATGTATTTAAATAGTCTATATTTTATATATATATATATATATATATATATATATATTTATGTATATATATGTATATAAGTTATTGTGAGTTTTGAATATATTAAGTGTAAAAACATAACATTTGCTAAAAAAGCTAGGATATTATTTGATCTCAAAGATGTATTTCTGACTGGAAAACAGGATGAAATACTGATCAAGAAGACTGACGCAAAGCTGTTTTAGGCTCTGTTTTCACGTACCGTGGTCTCCGACGTTCAGAGCCGAGGGGGTGTCGGCGTGGGCTTTGGCCTGGACGGGACTGCTGCTCGCGGTCATCTGCGTGGTTGGTCTGCTGCGAGCACTCGTTGATTCTGGAGCTCCGCTGGTTCCTGCGGTGGTGGATGTCGGGTGGAGCGTGCTGACGTGGATGCTGCTTGTGGGCTCGTGGGTCGTTGATGGTGGGAGTGTGGTAGGTTTTACCGTGGTAACTGCTGTCTCATTATTCACAGGTGACACATCAGAGACGTTTCGACTGTCTGTGACGTTCCCAGAGAAACTGATGTTCTCGGCCGGGGCAGATGAGTTCACCAACATTACTAAAGATGAAACAAACACGAGAGTATTCAATCAGCAAACAAAGTATTGTGCTCTCTCAGATTTGAGTGCAACTTCCAAAAAAAAGGTGCACAATTATAATTTTGCTTGCTTTATTTTGGGATTTATTCGATTTAAAAAACTTTTTTTTTTTAATTGCATTTTTTATGCTCATCAAAGCTGCATTTATTTGTTTAAAAATACAGTAAAAACAGTAATATTGTGAAATAATATTACAATTTAAAGTAATACATTTTATAATGAAATATATCAAAGCTGAATTTTCAGCATCATTACTCCAGTCTTCAGTGTCACATGATCCTTCAGAAATCATTCTAATATGCTGATTTGCTGCCCAAGAAACATTTCATATTATTTTCAGTGTTGAAAACAGTTGTGCTGCTTTGTATGTTTGTGTAAACCATGAAAACGTTTTTTTTTTCTTTTTTTCTGGATTCTTGAATGTCTAGAAAGCTCAAAATAACAGCGTTTATTTGAAATCTTTTGTAACGTAAATGTTTTTACTGCCATTTTTGATCAATTTAATGCATATTTAATATGCACACACACACATATATATATCAAGTCAAGTCTGCTTTATTGTCAATTCTTCCACATGTACAGCACATACACACAGAGAATTGAAATTGCGTTACTCTCAGACCCTTGGTGCATACAGATAACACTAACAGTAGAACATAAATACAGATATACAGATTAAGTATAAAATACAACTATACAAATATACAAATAAGGTAAAATGTAAAAAAATATATAAAAAAATATAAGGCAGCACACGGCACATGGCAGATAGAGTGCAAACCAGTGAAGTAAACAACAGTGCAGATATAATGATTTGTAGTGCAAAAAGAGCTTATTTAGACTGATTAAAGTGACTGTGTGTGTGTGTGTGTGTATTTGGGAGGGGGGAGTGGGAGAGTCCTTCAGAGTTCAGTGGTGCGTGGGGCAAAAGAGGGGAGGGGGGGCAAGGTCGGGAGGGAGTTCAGCTTCCTGACAGCCTGATGGATGAAGCTGTCCTTCAGTCTGCTGGTCCTGGCCTGGAGACTCCGCAGTCTCCTCCCTGATGGCAGCAGACTAAAGAAGCTGTGTGTCGGGTGGGTGGGATCACCTGCAATGCAGAGGGCTTTGCGGGTGAGACGGGTGTTGTAAATGTCCTGGAGGGAGGGGAGAGAGGCACCAACGATCTTCTCAGCTGCTCTCACTATGCGCTGAAGTGTCTTGCGGCAGGATGCGTTGCAGGCACCATACCACACAGTGATGCAGCTCGTCAGAATGCTCTCGATGGTGCCTCTGTAGAAGGTGTACATGATGGGGGCCGGGGCTCTGGCTCTTCTTAGTTTGCGGAGGAAGTAGAGACGCTGCTGTGCTTTCTTGGCCATTGCTGTGGTGTTGTCAGTCCAGGAGAGATCCTCTGTGATGTGCACACCCAGGAACTTGGTGCTGCTCACCCTCTCCACAGTCACACCATTGATGGACAGAGGAGCATGCTGAGTGCGCACTCTCCTGAAGTCAACAACAATCTCCTTCTTCTTCTCCACATTCAGAGAGAGATTGTTGTCACTGCACCACCCGGCCAGGCGGCTCACCTCGCTCCTATAGTTTGTAACTATATATACACAGTTTGTAACTATATATACACAGTATAAATAACATTTTAATACACTTAACATTTATAGTTATCAAGTACATATGCATGTTAAATATGCATTAAATTGATCAAAAGTGACAGTAAAAACATTTACAATGTTACAAAAGATTTCTATCTCAAATAAATGTATATTTACATTATATTAAGTGTAAAACATTTTCTATTTATTTGAGATAGAAATCTTTAAGATTATAAATACCTTTACTGTCACTTTTGATCAATTTGATGCATCCTTGCTGAATAAAAGTATTTAATGTATTAAAAAATCTTGCTGAAACATTTGAACAGTAGTGTACAGAGTTTACGTTCAAAAAGAACTAATGGGTTGTTAAATTTTTTTTCTTCTTCTTTTGGTCATGTCTTATCTTGCATATTGCACAAAGTAAGCCAGAACTGCCACTGGTGCCCACTTTAAAAAAGAAAAAAAAGGGTGCACAACATCTCTGGTGGGCAAAACTGTAATTATTACCATGTTTCCATGGTGACCTCTGCATAATTCCACAAACACGGCAGCATATGACAGATCTGCTGACAGAAATGTTGTGAATCACTGAAAAACATTGAGCTGCACAACACTAGGAATAAATGACAGATGAAGCACAGCTTTGGGCTTTTTCAGTTAAATTAATGAGCACATGACTCAACGGGCGGCTACATGTTCAATGCTGTTTCTTAGGTTGGTGAGGCCTTTGTTAAAGACTAAACGCATTTCCAACTCATTTTAACTCCTGAAATGTGATATTCAGTAAGACAAATCGCAGAGTAAGACTTGATTCAATCCATCAGTAAGTGGTTGGATTGTGAAAAGTGACTGATAGGGGAAGGGGATGAAAAATAACGGCTTGAGTAAGTCGTTCATTCTTTCACTTCGACAATTACAACGATTTCCTTTTTCTGTGGAACGACAGGAACATGTGAATAGTGTTTTGCATGTGTTTGTGCATGTGTTCATAAACCAGGTATGAGGAACCACTCGGATTGGTTATTTTACAGAAAGTAAAAGGAAACAATTATCTGAATGTGAAAACACCCTGAACGTTTGCCATGTATGTGTGGATTCTCTAGAGAGAAAGAGAAAAGAGAGGCACTACCTAGCATACTATATTTCTGCAGTATGTACACTACCATTCAAGAGTTTGGGGTCAGTAATAATTTTTTTTTGTAAGAAGTTAATACTTTTATTCAGCAAGGATGCATTACATTGATCAAAAGTGACAGTAAATACATTTTTAATGTTACACAAAGATTTATTTGACAAATAAATACTGTTCTTTTCAACTCTATATTCATCAAGGAATCCTGGAAAATAAAATGTATCCCGGTTTCCATTCAATATGAAGCAGAACAACAGTTTTCAACATTAATAATAATCAGAAATGTTTCTTGAGCAGCAAATCAACATATTAGTGTGATTTCTGAAGCATCATGTGACACTGAAGACTGGAGTAATGATGCTGAAAATTCAGCTTTGATCACAGGAATAAATTACCTATCAAAATATATTCAAATAGAAAATAGTTATTTTAAATTTGAATAATGTTTCACAATATCACTGCTTTTACTGTATATTTAATCAAATGAACGCAACCTTGGTGGGCAGAAGAGACATTTTACATTAAAAAATATAAAATAATTGCATTTATTTCTAAGATGGATACACCCAGTATGCCATTAAATGAGATCATGTGACAACAATGTAGCATACTATATGTAAAAGTGCATATTGTGCCAAACAGTTTAACAACTAATGTATACAGTACAGTATTCAGTAAGTTAGTATTTCCTCTGAAGGCAGCCAGACAGAGTATTTGAGGATGATTTTAATGGTGATCTTTGATGGTTTGTGAATCCCAGTCGTTCAGTGTGACAGCGCGTGTCTGTGCATGTGAGACGTGTGCATGTGTGAACAGCACTGAGCTGTGTGTGTCATGAGGATTCAAACTCTCACACTCTCACGTCAGATCTCACACTGCATTTCTTTTCTTTATGTCATTTTGCATTGCTGTCGCAGTTCAGAGCCACTGATTGTTGTATAAATGATCTGTTCTGTCAGGTCGGGGTGCTAGTTAAGTGTTTTCTGGAAGAATTCACCCAGTGATGAAATGTCTTTCATTTGCTCACTCTCGTGTTGTTCTAAACCTGTTGAAATCTGTCTTTCCTTCAGTTTTTGATTATGAAGCAGCGGGAATGTGATTTGAGAGTTTTCAGCCAATGATGACTTAGATATTGGTGTGTTCTGACATCTGCTTTTGTGTTTCACAGAAGAAAGAAATGTATGCGGATATGGAATGTCACAATGCAAGTAAATGTTTTTAGATTCAATATTCCTCTATGGTAGTCTCAACAACATTAGTTTGAAATTAGTAGAAAATATGTGTAGATGGAGTGTTATTATAGTATTTATTCATATTTTATTTAAAATAAATATCCAATAAATATCCATATGGTATATAAATAATAATAAATTAAAACTGAAAAAACTATAAATATATATTTTTAATATTTTCTTTTTATTTTAGTTTTAGTTTAGTCATTTTGTTTTGTGCATTAGTCATTTTTCTTTTTTCCCTTTTGTATTTCTATTTCTATTTTCCTTTATTTTTATTTTATTTTTTTAATGATTTTAGTACTTAAACTTGAATTTATTTACTTCAGTTACTTGCCATTGCAACATTTCACATTTTTTGTATTTTTTTAAGTTTAAGTTTTTAATCTATATTTAATGTATATATATATATTAGTGCTGTCAAACGATTAATCACATCTAAAATAAATGTTTTTGTTTACATAATATGTGTGTGTACTGTGTATGTTTATTATGTATATATAAATGACAGCACTAATATATATATATATATATATATATATATATTTAGTATAATATATATATTTTTTAATTACCAACATTTTTTTTTTTTTTTAATAAAGCTTATTTAAAATAGAGCTCATGCATCTTAGTTTTTGCTAAATCTGAGGTGCATGAGCTCAGATGAATGAGGTGTACAATCAATTAGTTCCAAAAAGAAAAACAAAACCTGTGCTAATTAATAGAAAACAAGTTGACAAAAAGATTGAATACAAGATTTGGTAATATTATAGCATAACAAGAGTTTTAAAAGGCCAGTCATTCTCAAATTAGGTAAAGAATTTTCAGCACAGCACAAGATGTTAAAGAGATGTCTAGAAATGATTAGTTCAGAGACTAAATATGTTTTGAACCCAGCGACTAGTGCTTCCACACAAACGGTCATTGTAGCAGTGTAGGAACTTGTGTAAAGCATCAGACTGGGGTTTGAAGTCACTATCAATCTCAGATTAAAAACGACGTAAATGTTGTACCTGTAGTTGTGTCTGTGTGCGGTGTGGGTTCAGTGTTTTTGGTGATGTTAGTGGAGGACTGCGTCTGATTGCTGCCGGGGGTCGAGCTGTGAGGTGATGAAGACACGTCAGCCGCAGATGACACGCAGAGATAATCACCTAAAGATGAGAGGAAAACCAGGACGGAGATGATATATGAATCAGATCTAGGAAAAAGTTTGGCCTGTAACTTAAATTATTCAAAGTAATCTGCATATTTAAATGAAAATGGGTATTATCATGAATTAAAAATGAGAGAATGTCTCTGCCAAATCTGGATCCAAGAGGGGATGTTTAAACAGAGCTCTGTTCTGTCTTTAGTTACGTGATGAAACAAGAGAAGTGTTAATAATTAATTCAATCATTTAATTAAGCAACATTGGCATGTGTTTGGGGAGGAACTTTCTGTTTGTCTGACAAATAACAGATGAGTGTTGAAGAAACCTGTCATTATTTGTGCAGTTTCCTTGAAATGACACTTCAGGATTTGAACAACCCTCTAACTCAACTATTACATTTCACAGCATCGTTTGTGCTAGATATGAATGATACTTCAAATTACATGATTTGAGAAGAGAAAAAAAAAAGACTTTTCTGCTCACCAAGGCTGCAAATATTTGATGAAAAATACAGTAAAAACAGTAATATTGTGAAATATTAGTGTACACTAGGTTTTATAAATTATGTGAGCGAATGATGTTTGCCTATGAAGAACTCACTGGCGATGCTAGCATGTTATGAATAGCTGCCAGAGCATTGTTATGGACAGATTCAGTATATCGTTCATCATTTGTCGTTGATGTTGGCAATTATCTGTACATCATGATCTAACTCAAGAGACTTCCTTAAACATTGAGCTATTATAGGATGCCTGATCGCTCTCTCTCGCGCTCTTGTGTTTGTGGGCCGTTACCCAGAATCCTTAGGGAGGTTTGTTGAGGGTTTTGTGCACCACACCCTGCCACTTCACAAGAGTTCTTTTGGCTGAGCTCCTCAGTAACGGCCCTGTTCTGAGCTACTGCCGCTGCATGTCACAAACCCCACCAAACCCGCACACAAGGGGAAAATACCACCAGTCCGGAGGATATTTTGGGAGGCTGATTCATTGCCTGATTCAGCAGTTTTCTGTTTTGGGGGGGGGGGGGACATCAATTCACAGCATGAAAATGGCCTGAGCATTAATGAATAGAACAGATTTATAATGATTCTTCATAAAGACATGTCTCAGTCTATGGGCTATTCATACTCACTAATACTCAGATTTTCACCCAACCTTTGTGCCATTTTTCCTCTCTTTCTCCTTTTAGTTTGTCTGTTTATTTGTCTCAAGACACACATCTTCCTGTGTGTGAGCTACAGCTCATTATATAAGAGGACGGCGCAGCGTTGCACACGACTTCATTTTGTTAACATCAGACCTCTTTAAAGGAACATTTACTAGTTCAATATAAGTTAAAAGAGTAGTTCACCCAAAATTAGAAATTTGCTCACACTCAGGCAATCCAAAATAGTTTCTTCATGGGAACGGATTTGGAGTAATTCAGCATTCCATCACTTCCTCTGCAGTGAATGGGTGCCGTCAGAATAAGAGTCCAAACAGATGATAAAAACATCAGAATAATCCACAAGTAATTGGACTCATTCTGACGGCACCCATTCACTGCATAGGATCCATCGGTGAGCAAGTGATTTAATGCTACAATTTTCCAAATCTGTTCAGATGAAGAAACAAACACACCTACATCTTAGATGGCCTGAGAGTGAGTATATTTTCAGGACATTTTCATTTGTGGGTGAACTGTTCCTTTAAATTCTACATATTGTCCATTAATGCTGACATACTCAGCGAAAATGTAAATCGATAAGACACTTATAATGGAAGTAAACACAGACAGTTTTGTGTTTTATAAGAATGTTTTTCTTAAAGTGCTTGTATTAATTCTTCAGTGCAAAACTGTGTTATTTGAGCTGTAATATCTAAATAATTTTCAGCTTCCAGTTATTCTTCACTGACGTAGTTCCTGTTTGGATTCTTAAGTCATGCATCATTTACCATGATTACATGCTTGTAACTTTGGACCTACTGGATGTGATGTAATGTTTTAGTCTTGTAATGTTCACTGTGTTTCCTTGTGTACTTTTATTTTAAGTGTGTTGCTGTACCCACAATTATTTCTTTATTTAGATGCAAAAGTCCAAATGATTTCCTGTAGTACTGGACATTACGCCAGAAATGCTGCACAAATGAAACCTGGAAGATTCCTTTAAAAATGTGAATTAGAAGCAACAATCTGATGCATCGAAATAACTTTCCAAAATAGCAACTTAAACACTTTTGAAAGAAAATTGGTGTACACTGAAAAAAATTTGATGGTGAAACCAGTTTCACTTAGAAATTGCAAATTTCTCAAATAAATGACACACAATGAATTAAATGTAAAAACATACTCCAATAATCTCACAACATCATAAAATCATTTTTTTACAGTGTAGTAATAATGATACTTGACTTTGTGGCAAACACCACTAATAATTTTCACCCAGTATGCCATCATGTTTCTCACCTGCGCTCCTCTTTCATGTTTCTCACATCTACTTGCAGGTTTTCTCACCTCTCATCTGCAAATCTCATCTTTATGCAAAGCTTTTGTTTGATATGAAACTGTGTCTGTGGAGCTCATAACTGCGGGTACACTATAAAAAAAAGATTTTTCAAAGGTTATTGGAGTACATTTTACAAGATACTGCTATTTTAATTGTTCTACTTCAAAATGTAATGTTTAATCAAATGTGTTATTTCCATTTTTTTCTAATTTTCTGTGAAATTTACCAGCAATTTCTGAGTGAAAATCGTTTCGAAGTAAATCCTACACCAATGTTTGTTTTCTGCATGGAACACCTCCAGCTTGGAAGTGATGCTTCTAGCCTATTTCAAATGTATCATTTTATACATCTGCAATCATTCGTATATATTGAATTATTTTTATTAAATCATTTAATGCATTAAATTAAAGGGTTAACTGGAAATATATTAGAAGAGCAGCGAGACAATTATTTTCTTTTTGGAATGTAGTGCACTTATGAATTGTGCAAAATAAGAGCAGGAATAAAAGTAACCAGGGTTTTTCAAAGTGCTTTTGTACAAGATGTAAAAATAGAAGAGTTAGAAAAGTTCCCAGATAAAAGTGAGAGGAACAGGACGTCAGAATGCAAAGATGACAAGCAACAGAAACTCTAAAAATACCCCACGATTGTTCAGCAGTGTGTCCTGAACAATCTCGCTCTCGCTCAGTGAAATTCAGAGAACTGTACAGGCCGTTCTTAACTTCACAAGAGCAGGCCTTCTAGAATAAAATCCAATTTAAATATGGTAAAAATACACCGCTGCATGACTCCTAATTACAAACACTGGCTAAGAAATGAAAGCATTCTGGGGTTGAGAGACAGTAAGTGTGGTTTGAGAGCATTCCCATTATGCTCTCTGTGCCAGTGCTGGGATAGAGAGATGGATTTCTTGCATTTCCACCCTCATATGAGCATAAACGTGTGTGTATGCATGTTTCAGAATGGAATAATAAATTTTTTAAATCAGAAATAAATATTAGTGAGCTGCTCACAATGTAATCTTTTACAGTTTTGAACACAAAGCTAGGCTGCACAATCATAACTTACGTCATATAAAATGCAAACGTCTAATTCATAACTTAAAAACAAGTTTATGCTTGTGTTTATACGATTAGCCTTCTCCAGAATCCACTTTTAGGCTGTGGTTGGAGTTCAGCATGAGAATAATGTCTCTTCACCGCAAGATACAAGGCTGTGTCTCGAAACATAGTGAGCTCCCTACCCAGAGAGCATTTTCGAGTATCCTCAGTACATTAAGCAGTTGTTGGGGCATCCATAAAGTCGTGAAAGGTAGGTAGTTCGCTAGGTTTTGAGACACGACCATTGTTTGACTGCGCAGGATACGCGTGGCAGCAGAAACTAACTGAGAACAAACAAACAGTGTCTTAAAGCCTGAAAAATACACTCCAAAATGGCTATTAGGCCTAATTCTGTTTGACTTCTAGATGGATAGATAGATAGATAGATAGATAGATAGATAGATAAAGATTTTTTACCTGTAATGAAAGAACAGTAGAAGAGCACCATCGCACAAAACGCAACATTTCCACATCTGCCCATATCCTTCATATGAATAAAAAATGTAAACTAACTTCAACCTAAAATAAAGCTAAAATAGTCCTTTCGTTCTTTCCTTCTTCAGACGTAAAAACCGACACAAAAGTCCAGTGTGTGTGTGTGTGTGTGTAACAAACGCCTCTGGATCGACGGACGGAGATGAATTTAGATGCCAGTGTGCTTTACGGCGTGACAGAATCCAGTCAGATGATCAGAAGTGTCCAAGTGTCTGGAAGAGTTCATTCACCGCGGACCCAAAGAGTTGAGGATCCCCGCGAGCTCCAGTCGACGCGGTGGGCGGGGCAACAGCTTGATCGAGCGTCTCGAGACGCGTTTTTGTAGCTATTTTTATACAAAACTCATAGAGATTTTTTTTCCATGTACTTTGGATGTGTGTGTAAAAATACAGAGTATGCAAAAATATAAATTTCTAAATTTACTTGAAGTACAAGACAGTAAATTACGTGAATGAGCGTAGAGATATATATTTTTATTTTTTAATTTATATAAAACAAAATATATGTATAGTGTAAATGTATATATAAGAGCGAGCGCTCCACCTATCGTACACTTACAGAAGCCGAAACCCATGCAAAATTTCAAAAGTACCACCAAGAGTCGCTGTGACACCGCATATGAACACCAGTTATTTAAAAAAAAACGACATTACCCATAATGCAGCGCTAAGGACCGTTTGCAGGGCCATTAAAATTTAGCCTGATTAAAAATGAACGTCACAATAAAGTCAAGTGATCTAATTGTCATATGAAAGCAGCACGATTTTGCAGGTTTAAAACGGGTTAAAACCTTGATATCAGAAATCAGACCTGAGCTATTTATTAAAATAGATTTGATAAAATTTATTTGATAAAAGGAAAACCAACATACCTGCATTCAATCAACACAGCATGTTGTGTATGTTTTTTTAACACATACATATAAAACGAATAAAAAATAATAATATTGAAACATAGTTTAACTGGAAATAGTGTTTTTCTGTTTTTAGTGAAGGCAGAGGGTTGGGCACGTGCAGCGCGTGTCGAATCATCGATTCATCGGTTTCAGACCGACAAGAACCGGAGAGGGAGGACACATGCACACCGGATCGCCGGTGCCGGACACATATTTGTGACATATGGTCATATTTATCGGTCATCTGAGATACGAAAGGGGGTTTTATCATGAGTGAAATATGAGATTGAGAGACATGAGCTCGCGCGCACCGGCCTGATCGCGCGCCGAGCCGAATCAAATTCACCTCAGAGATTAATCAGCGGTTATTATTACAATTATATTAATCAGCAGTATTCTTATAAGGCGTTAGGCGATAGATTGTGGTCAAGAGAGCGAGAGGAGGTGTGTGTTATAGTAAACACAGCGATGGATCCGGACACAGCCGCAGACTTCACCGTGGAAAACGTGGAAAAGGTAAATATGTATATTTTTATTAAATAATATTATTTATTGTTCATTTACTCTTTGATAAAACATAGAAATGTCGTTGATGTAAGTTGGGCATAAATTGATGTTATGTATTAATTATATACATTATATATATATATATATATATATAGATAGATAGATAGATAGATAGATATATAGATATAGATAGATAACGTTAGCTAGATAGATAGATATAGATAGATAACGTTAGCGCTTAATAAATACTATTTTAAGGCCATTATTTTATTATATTTATATTGATTTGTTCGTAATTTATTAGATTCTTTTTGCTGTAATGAATCTGTATTTTTTTTTAAACCAACGTAAATCAAAGCAGTACCGCCATGATGAAAAAGTAAATTTGGTATAGTTATTCTTTCCCTTTATAGTAATGAGAATTAGATTTGTTTAAAAGAGGTTATGGGGTTAAATGTGCTTAATTGACATGAAAACAGTGTCCCAACGCACAAAATATTGATAGTCCTAAAAAACGTATTTTCCATAATCAGCATGTCATTTCTCATGAGTCTCTTTTAAAGCTGTGGTGAAATATGTCTGGGGTCTTCTTAACAGGTTTTGGGAGATTGACCCATGTAGTTGCTTTCAGCATCATTACAAAATTGTGATGTTTTAGTTGTTCTGTCTTTATTAGCTCTCTATTTTGACTGCTTTAGTTTTTGCCGAATGTCTATCAATTTTACGGCTCTGTCTATTTTTGAGGGTAATTTTGTCTGTATGTGATTGTAATGCAGCTGATCTCTGATGATCAGGTTACAAATGTGAAACTGGTGTTCAACAGTAGATTGGATTAGAGAAAAGAGAGCGATATTGATCCATCTGTGAGGACGAGGAGCGGAGAGAGGGTGGTGTCCCGTCCGTCTCATCTCTGCCTGGTGGAGGGTTTCTCATCTTTATCCTGGACCACCGCTGTCAGACCCAACAAACGCTTTGTTCTGCTCATGTGACACACTCATTATTATTATTATAGCTTTTGAGTTCGTTAACAGCAAACGTGGTGTCTAGGGCTGGGTATCGTTCAAAAATTTTCGATACCGATACCTTGACTTCGATACCGGTTCCTGAACGATACTTTTTTCGATACCAATTTTATGAAATCAATTTTAACAAGATTACATTTGTTTGTTGATGTTTATACAAACTCAAAGACTCATCTTCTGAGCCACTGCACAAAGGAACAAAATGTAACCAACACAGTAAATCAGTGCAAATAGTTTTAATAAAGTTCAAATAGTTTTCAGTGCAAAATGAACCCTTTAAGTCAGTATGTGAGGCTCACTATAAAGCCATTATAAAGCTTGGAAGAGCTGGGACATTTTTTATATAACTCTTGATTGAATTCGTCTGAAAGAAGATAGTCATATACACCTAGGATAGGTGTTAGTGTGAGTAAATCATGGGGTAATTTTCATTTTGGGTTAACTATCCCTTTAATGTCAAACTGAACATAACTATAACCCATGAGGTGATAGGCTGTCAGTCAGTGTAGTTACATTGTTGAGCCAGTAGGTGGCAGTTTTCATTTTAAAA
Organism: Sinocyclocheilus anshuiensis; assembly: GCF_001515605.1. Classification (NCBI taxonomy): domain Eukaryota; kingdom Metazoa; phylum Chordata; class Actinopteri; order Cypriniformes; family Cyprinidae; genus Sinocyclocheilus; species Sinocyclocheilus anshuiensis. Next base: position 519,840 of record NW_015542331.1, on the reverse strand, counting down.
CATAAACGCACCAGTGTAAATGTAGCCTTACATCTAAGGGGGCTGGGACGCATTCACACTACAGCCTCACGTGTGCGCATCTCTGAGTGTAACCGGTGTAAACTAGTAGATGTGTTCGACTTGACGCGGACTGACTGTGCAGACCGATCGGTGTATTACAGTACCACGAGAGCTAAAGAGAGCAGACTTCTCCGTGCGCTTTCGAATCGCTCTCGCGGCTGTCAAACACTGATCGATCTGCGCCGCACCTCTTCTAGTCGAACACACCGGCTAGTGCTGCAGGCTTATTGGCTCACTGACGCTGATGAGATTAACTCCTTAGGTATCGAAATTTGGTACGGAACGACGAGACGTTTTTCGATACTCAATGGTATCGAGGCATTTCAGTCGGTGCCTAAAAAGTATCGAACTCGATACCCAGCCCTAGTGGTGTCAGTAATGTATCAGTAATTTATTTTTTAATGGAATGCACTCGATTGCTGCTGAAAATAATTTCAAATCGTCGTTCAGTTTGTGTTTACAGTGATGCATGTAGTGGAAGGCTATGAATTAAGACATTCTGGAGGGTTCAGCAGCACTTATGTTAATTCTTCAATTTAATATGTCAAGATCAATGTCAGCCATGTCATTTTTTGGTGTATCACATTGCAGTTGACAAAATAACTAAATGCATTTTTTTTTTTTATTGCATTTTATTTCTATGATCAAAGCTGAATTTTCATCATCATTACTCCAGTCTTCACATGATCACGTGATCCTTCAGAAATTATTCTGATATACTGATTAGCTGTTCAACAAACATTTCTGATTATCGTCAATGTTCAAAACAGTTGTGCTGCTTCATATTTTTGTGGAAATTGTTATATACTGCCATTCAAATGTTAACATTCAAAATGTTAAATTAATCAGATGTGACAGTAAAGACATTTATAATGTTACAAAAGATTTTGATTTAAAACAAGCTTTTAAACTTTCTATTCATCAAAGAATCCTGAAAAAAGAATCATCCAAAAGAAAACCGTTTTCAACTGATAATAATAAGAACCATTATTAATAATTGAGCGCAAATAATAATTGGGCGTTATATCTGCATATTAGAATCATTTCTGAAGGATCATGTGACACTGAAGAGACTGGATCAATCTATTCAGCTTTGAGATCCTAAAAAGGTGAGCTGATTATTTTAACTCCGTTTTAGATAGAAGGTCAAAAGTACATTTCTGCTTCTTTTTGGCAGATGTGCAATAGCTCCTGTATCGGGACGTCACTGTCTCGGCCGTTCTTTCACGCTCGTTCTCTCAGCAGAAGACGCTCACAGAGGTCGTTGTGTGTGTTATTGTGTATTGTTCTGGGCGGTGTGATGGTCAGGCGTAACCGTCTGCAGTGGAGAGAAACATCACTACAATAAAACCCCTCATTTAAATATCCTGGTCAGATATCCAAGCTGACAAATATGAGAAATGTTCATGTCAGTTATGCACAAAAGTGATTTGTTGCTTGTGCATTATCAGGGCTAATATTTGCTGGAGAGTTTCATTTTTAGATGCAGCGAGATGCTTGACTTCAGATGTTTTCCATGTGAATGTGTGTTTGATTATTCACAGAGGGCATCTGGAGTGTATGCGTGTGTGTGTAAGTGTTGTCATGTTCCACTATTGTGTCTTGATTGGCTCGGCCGTTAGCTTTGCTAATTATATCTCCTGGGCTTTGTGCAGAGATTCGGTTGTCAGGGGCAACCTGATATGTTTTTCCAACCATTGACTGTTCAAACGTGTCAACAGCCACGTCTCGCTGTGCTTCTTTAAGCTCATACACACGTTTATCTGATCTATTAGTGATGAAAGGTCAAAAAGCATCTCTTATAATGTGATCATTTCTTCTGTGTTGGAGCAGTTTGCTGTGGTGCTGTTCCTCGTTGTTGCTGAGTATTCAGATAATTTGTGATTATTTACCTCTGACTCAATGGGAATGAATCTCAAAACACAAAAATTCTGAGATGTAAAATTCACACATGGCTGATGATGTCAGAACAGCCGTTCAGGATCACTCCAGATGGGCTGTTGAACACAGTCCCAAAAATTGTCAAATTCCTGGCTTCGTGCAGTGTTTGGGAGTAGGGTTGTAACGATATACCGGTATTAGGGTTGGGCCGATAGACGATGCCATTGTCCATCACCTATGGCTGATAGACATCATGATGTTGAACCGGCATCGTGATCCCGCCCCCCAATACCCCCCGCAATCCGCCCGCATCCCAATACCGTGTTCAGAAAGAAAATGATGTGTATACGGAACCCCTAAAGGGAATAAATACGAGATGGGAGGAAACTATATATTTCAATATTTTCCCTCGCATTTATATCATTGGGTATTTCGGGCATCAGGGAGCCGCTATTATACCTGGCATTGAAACTGCTTTTGAATGTGCGATGGCTTTTTAGTTTCACTTTCACTTTTGAGATTCGCGTTCGCACGTCTGTTTATACTATGGAGCAGCAGTACTTACCACACATTTTACAAGATTAGATGTTTGTCAGTGGTGCACAGGATCTGCAAATCATTCGCCATCGTCCTCAGTCATCTCTCCTTACTCTGTTTATGTGGTAAGTGAAATTTTATTTACTGTAATGTAACAGGCAACCATTACACAGTGTCTACACTGGACGCGACAGTTATCATGTCACGCCGCATCAGCTAAAGTCTGTCTACACTGGACGCGACAAAGCGGCCGTTGAAAATCATTTGAAATTTGTGTCAGCACGTCATAAATAGAATGCGGCAGCAGTTTACTGTCGGGGATCCAGTGTAGACAGCATCACTGATCTATATATAATGAATCTCTATTATAGATCAGTGGTTCAATAGTATTTGCCGCGCCGCTCGCATCCGGTGTAGACACGGTGTTAGGAATCGTTATTTGTTTTCCGTGCCTTATAAGGATTCACGCTTCGGGCACGCCCCCCCATCATCCATCGCGATGTTTCACAGTAGACATCGTCCGATGTCAATTTTGTAGACATCGCCCAACCCTAACCGGTATGACGATATACCACGATATAAACTGAACGATTATAATACTGTGTACATTTGCTTATCTACTGTATTGGGAGAAAATAACAGACGCATGATCTCACCTGCGCCTAGGCAACAACTTTCCACTTAACTGTTCTCTTGCTCCACCCACACGTACAGCGGAGACAACATCAGAGACAGAGGCCATTATCGTTAATCTCTATCCCACGTCAAAATATGAGTTAAAATTGGCAGTATGGGAATACTTTGGATTTAGAAAAGACGAACACTTATTTGTCCTCGAGGATAGACACAGTTCGCAAAAACTGTGGTCGGAAAGCGGCTGCAAAAAGAGGAAACACATCGAACATGTTTACCTATATTTCAGAACACCATCCCTCCGTGCAGATACAGCTATGTCCCATTTATAACTTAAGGTTAAAGCCTTATGATTTCCGTGATGCGGAGTGAATCCCAGAATCCAGTCATGACAATGAATTTACAGTAGCTAGCTACAATGCAGATGTCACATAAAATGCGCGATTTGATGGATTGATGAATAAATCAAAACAGAGCTGTAAAATAATGACAAAAACACTGCTATATAAAGGGCTCGCAAAATTTCAAAATCCCTGGTAGCCCTTCGGGCAGGTATTCTGGTAGCCCGAAAATTTATTTAACTAGCCCCCCCCCCAAAAAAAAAAAAGCTTTCTTTTTAAATATAGAAATGCAGATAGGAGTTTAAATGTCAATCAAAAATATTTTCAGTACACAGATATCAACAAATATGAAGGAAGGAATTTTATTTCACTATTTACAGGGTATCTGCAGAATTAAAAACATTTTTTTAAGGCGATTTATGACCCATTTTAAGAGCTGCACAAGTAAAATGAACACTGTATGAGTGGGGTTGGACAATGTCTATGGTAACATACAGTATTGAGCCATAAAATTACATGATTTACAGTTCAGATACAGGTTTTCACAAAAACAAAAATCTTATACAACAGCATTTCAGCCTTTAGACCATTTTTATGAAAAGGGATAAATCAAGCATATAAATTATTATGTCAATTTAAAACGTATAAATATTACTGTCTTAATTGTTTAGATTTTTAGAAGGCACGTTAACTTCTTTCTCATTTACAACTGTGTTTGCTGCGTAAAAACATGAGTTGATATTTGCATTGATCTGACCATAAACAGCAAGAAAGGCTTATTGGAAATGCAAATTCATTCTCTGCGCTTTAGGAGAGCTGAAATATTGCGGTTTCCACAGTAACGGCTGTACACAAAGCAGCTCCGCACTCATAAACGCTGCTTTATCAGGAATTATAGGTCAAATGATGCCAACGACACGTTTCTGAGAACAGTCGATTCCCTTCAGATACATTCAAATAAAGACATCTGCGCCGCATTTACACATTGACTTGAAACGTGCAGCGCTCATATTTATTCAATGACATCATTGCCTTTTGAAGTTTAATCCAGCCGTATCGCGACTCTTGTCTTTCCGTCCCCAACTGTAAGACCTCTTGAAATTATAATTAAGACATTTCTTATACCATTTAATGTATTTAAAACTTTTTATGGCCTTAAGTTTGATACAACTCACTAAAAGGCCTGGACACACCAAGCCGACGGTGTTGTCGCTTCGCGTCGGCAGCGTCGGACCATAAAGCTGTGCTCGAACACACCGCACAGACTACAGCAAACTAACACGTGCATTCTGCGCATGCGGGAGAGGAATTAATTGTCTATATCCGCAGCTATCAATAGTATATATTCATCATTCAAAAGGAGAAACCGAAACAAAGATATACGAGATAAACGCAGATATACAAAACGTAAACAAAGCAGCACTTGCTTACCATTTTGAATATCAGTAACGTTGATAACTTTAATCATTTTAAGCGGCTCATGTTGTTATGAAAACATTCACGTATTAGAATGATTGGGAAAGATCACGTAACATTTAAACAGCCCTCTGTCTTTACCGCCTTCATTTACGTGCTTGTTTTCATCACTTTTGCTTTAATTCAAAGAACTAGTGGCGACTAAACTGCCGCCGACGTGAGCCCGACGAGTGGAACACACCAAACAAACTAGCCCGACCGTCGCTTGCCATCGGCCCGACGTTGGCCAACGGCCGACCGTCAGCTTGGTGTGTCCCGGCCTTTAGGAGTTTTTAAGGACCTGCGGGAGAGCTGCATTTAATGCCCGGTTCAGACTACACGATTTTAGCCCAATTTTGCCACGATTTGCTTGACGTAGGGTGTCGTGGGGATTCGTAAACGACAATGGGCGTCGGGGCGTAAGATTCCATATAGTTCCGCCTTCTCGATGACATCACGCGAGTCGTTAAAGACGGCATTTTGTGAGCCCTGTAAATATATAATCTGTTTGTTTTGCGTGTCTCTCTGTGAATGAGCGGCGCTGTGTCGTGTACTACATACTCAAATGAATTACGATTGTACTATAATGTAGCCTACTTCTAAAATAATTATAATTTACATAAACATTTTTAAGGAATATTTTTTTTTCCCTCATTTTTATTTAGTAAATCTCTGTTGTGCAGCCCTTTGCAAAAACATAAAATGATAAAGGTTATTTTTATTTGATTACATTTTAAAACATTAATTAAATTGTTAAAGCTTTATGCATTAATTTCATTACCACCATTTTTGATAGTATATTTGTATTAAATCATAAAAGTACAGAATCCAGAAAAATTAAGTCAAACCAGAATTTATGCTTTTTTTATGATTTATTAATGATAAATATAAGTTGTTAAACTAATAAATAATCAGTGATGAAATTTACTTGTTTTTGATTAATGAAATTTGAATAAACACATGCTTTCAAACACTTGTTCAATCAAAAAAGTAACTGTTTTGATTGTTTAACACCGTATACCGTGATACTGCGACACCGCGATATTTTCTGAGACGATTATCATACCGTGAAAATCTCATACCGTTACAACCCTATTTGGGAGTCAGGGTGAACAGGTTTTGAATTGTCCACCGGGAAACAAGGCGCTCACAAAGTACTAAGCTGAAAAATCTGTGTTTCTGAGGAACAGCTAGTCATTGAATTTTGAACGTTTGTGAGCTTCATAGCATCAAATATTTATTTATTAGATTTCTTTAATATATATTTGACTTTTTTTTTTTTTTTTTTTTTTTAAAATATTTTTGTTTTTTTTTTTTTTTTTTTTTTGGCTATTTAAACAGGTTGTTTAAATTAAAACATCTCTTCCTGTCTCAGTGGGTGGTTCTTAGCCAGAATGTGGAGCAGACTTTATACTGATAGTCCAAATACAGACAATGACTGTAGCATAGCTCATAGAATCAGATTAAACAAGTGATTAATAGACGTCTGGGTAAAATGGATCCTACAGAATGAGTGAGTCATCGCACACACACACAGGCAAAATTGGATGCGGTAACCATGTCAATGGACCAAAGTCATTCAGCGCTGGTCTTTAAGAATGAGTTTGTGCAGAATAGACGGTTGCCATAGAAACTCTCATTTCAAAAGATGTAGCCATGTGCTTAAACGGACATTTGTACCATATTTACTTTTGTCTGTTCTTCCTTTGTAACAAAGTATAAGGATTTAAACCATCTACGGCGGTCTGTCTGCACTAGAGGCTGACATTTTTTCGGGAATCCCGCGGGAATCCCAACTATGATACCTAACTTTATACACAAATATACCTTTTATATAAATAAACTATAAACTGTATATTTTGATTTTGAACTCAATTCTAGTTGCCCTGTCTCTTTATGCTCTCCTTCTTTTTGCTTTTGTGTGGCTGGTTAAGTGAATGACAACACCCACCTATCATTCATCGACCTCAAATATGGCTTTTCATCTGAAAGATGTATGTAGTAACAACTTTACATGGCCGCTCAATCTAATGTTAACTAGAGAAATGTGCGCTATTCAAGTGTCTGTGCGGAAGCTGAACAGCAGTGCACTCACTGCGGGACAGATGGAGGTGCCGGTGCGCTCACTTGCTCTTAAAATACTCCTTAATTTTTGGTCATACAGAAAAAAGTAATACATCTTTCGAATCTGTAAAAACTCTAAGTTTATTTGTGTGCTCTCAGAATAACAACGAAACGTTGCGCTTCTGTAAAATAATTAAAGCAAACAGGATGCTCTTTCTGCCGTCTCGGTCTCGGTCTCTGTGAACTTGAACGAGAAACTTCGAAACTCCGTGTATGAAACATATATCTATAGAGAGTGAAATGTCTACTTTCAAATGAAAAAAAAAAATCAAATATAAAACATGTGTTAGCATGGATGATTTACATGAAATGTAATGTGTGTGCAATGTACACTATGCATTGTTTAAGCTGGCTTTCAGTTCAATAAAATAACAAAAAAAAACATTTTGGATTTTTATTCAACTAAAGTGGGCATGCTGTGATCTGTACTGTATTTTTTCACAGTAACTTGACAGATTCTGGCCAAAAAACAACACTGGAGTGGGAGGGAATGGGAGTCATTCTTCCGGGATTGGGACGGGATGGGATTTCCCCTCAATTTTTTCGTGTGCATTGTTTAAGCTGGCTTTCAGTTCAATAAAATTACAAAAAACTACATTTTGGATTTTTATTCAACTAAAGTGGGCATGCTGTGATCTGTACTGTATTTTTTCACAGTAACTTGACAGATTCTGGCCAAAAAACAACACTGGAGTGGGAGGGAATGGGAGTCATTCTTCCGGGATTGGGACGGGATGGGATTTCCCCTCAATTTTTTCGTGGGATTGGGACGGGATGGGCTTTTTTTTGTGGGAGTGGGACGGGAGAGGTTTGAAAATCCACTTCAATGTCACCCTCTAGTCTGCACACAGATGGTTTTGTCATGTCACCTGGTTTACTCTGACAGATGGCTGCTTCTCATGGGGTTTCTGATGTGCTGTTACACACAAATCTATTTCCTCTCTGATCTTCCTTCATTTGTATCTTATATGATTACACTTTTTGTTGTAGTCTGCTTCATTTAGACAGTTGATTAGGGGTGTAGATAGACATTTTTTTATCAGTATGATTTTTTTTTTCAAGAAATTAATACATTTATTCAGCAAGGATGCATTAAATTGATCAAAAGTGACAGTAAAAAACCTTTTTAATGTTACAAAAGATTTCTATTTGAAATACATGCTGTTATTTTGCTCTTTCTGTTCATAGAACAATCCTGAATTTTTTTTATCAAGGTTTCCACAAATACTGTTTTTAACATTAATAATAATAAGAATTGAGACGCTATTAAAGTTTTTATTAATATTTTGAAACAGTTTGTCATAGTTTCCACTTTCATTTTAATTGAAATGTTGTCATTTTGTTTTTGTAAGTTTTAGCAAAAATTAATACAATTAATTTTTATTTTAGTTGGTCATTTAGTATATTTTAGAATTTTAAAATACATTTTTCAGTTAATGTTTATTTTAAGTAAGAAAAAATATTTAAATTTCTGTCAATGTTTATTTTAAGTGACTTTTTAATGGTTTTAATTCTATTTTGTTTTTATTTTAGTTAACTATCATAACCCTCTTTCTTGAGCAGCAAGTCAGCATATTAAAATGATTTCTGAAGGATCATGTGACACTGAACATGGCAGTAATGATGCTGAAAATCCCGCTTTGATCACAGGAATAAATTATATTTTAAAATTAGGGCTGTCAATTAGGGCTGTGCGATTTGGGGGAAAATATCACGCGGAGACTTGCGGTGCGGAGCCGGGTGCGAGTATAACCGAGCATTACGAGACAGGCTGCGTGAGTGCGGCAAGCCTCGTCCATACTGCCAGATGCGCTCGTGAAGACTTGCGGTGCGGAGCCGGGTGCGAGTATAACTGAGCATTACGAGACGGGCTGCGTGAGTGCGGCAAGTGTGAACGGCTGGCAGTCATGCATATGCTCTGGAACAAAGTAATATCGCGTCCATATCGCAGGCTTTGCGATTAGGAAATCGCAACGTCTCAAATCGCGATTCCGATTCGATTTCGATTAATCGCACCGCCCTACTGTCAACCGATTAAAATGTTTAATCGTGATTAATCGCATGATGGTCACGAGTTAACTCGTGATTAATCGCAACGTAATAGCACATTTTATACTTTTCAAGTTTTTAATACTCTTATCAACATGTGCATGGACAAATAAGGATGCTTTATGCAATATATGTTTATTATTAGTGAAACCATAGTTATCAGAGCATGAAGACTATGGTTGGGTACTGAACTCGGTACTTTTAAGGGTACCGAACGAATTGCGTCGGTACTTCTGAGTACCGATTCACGTTAAATCAATCGGTGCCGTGATGTCACCCCTGCAACTCGTTCAAACAACACACAGGGCAAGCTGAAATGTTCTGAAGTGTGGTTACATTTCTAGGGCCATATGGTTTCTGTGAAAACGCGGACGGGATCGCGGAGTCCATTCATAAAAACGTAATTTATTCTATAGCGCGGAATGCCACGGAATTCGTCAATTTTGGACGAATAAATCAAAAGTAGGTCTGCCACTTAATTCGAATCGCGATATGAACTAGTGTCTGTGAATATTAAAATGTAAAAAGATGGTTTAAATATGAATCCTGCATGTTCCGCTTGTCTCTGTATGTATGAATGGCGGAAACGCGGTTTTGTTCACTACACAAATACTGAAGCATGCGTGACGCTCGCGGTGATTTTCGGCCTCTGCGTCTCACTATATGACGGCATGAATACAAAAACTTCAGAAAAATTAAAACAAGAATTTCTGGGGGGGAAATAAGAAAGAAAGAAAAAGTTTGTAGGGCCCTATTGTTCAAAATGTTGAAATAGAGACTTTTGGACTTATGTTTTCACTGAAATAAATGTTTTTGTAATTACACAGAGAGTAAAGTACTGAAAAAAGGTACCGTTGGGTACCGGCACCGAAATTCAGGTACCGATACCGGTACCGTACCGGTTAATGTCTATTAGACACATGAAAAAAGAACATAGAAATACCAGGTTCCCATTACTTCTCTTTCTTTGCACTGAGCAATTTACTTACACAAGCCAGTTTACATTTTCGAATGACAGGGCAGCTCACTTCTTCTGAACATGCAAAATGTACATTTTTTTAAATTTATTATTACATTTGTTTGCCTCTCTGTGCCTACATACTGTATTTTGATGCAGCTAAATTCTCAATAAAACTGTTTTCGTTTATATATTTTACTGTTTCTGTTGTCAGACAATGGAATGATTATGAAATAGTGACTGAAACGCGACCCATTAAGATAACCAGCTCTCCCTTCCAAGATGTTTATCTGCACAAAAATCCTGATTTATAATCGAGCCGTCGTCTGATGAAATCAAATACACATAAGATAAAGACAATAGCTGTGCTGTGATTTCGGCTATACTTGCATGTAAAATTAGAGAAGCAACATAATATGTGTTTTAACTGAAAGCGCTGCTCCTCTCAGCCGTTCGCTGAACAGAGCAGACGCAGAGAAAGAGGTGTGGTCGCTGGGAAAGAGAGACCTCGCGCTCGTGCGGCAGTACCGGCGAGTCTCAGAAACTAAATAAGGTCTGGGCAAACCCTAAAGGTTTGTTGCTAGGCGCATTTTGAAAAAAAAAAAAAGTCGCTAAAGGGGTTTGAAAAGTCACTAAATCTAGTGATAAAGTCGCTAAGTTGGCAACACTGTGCATCTCCATTTCTCCAACTACAGGTTAGGCCATGGGTCAAACAGAAAATGCACGCTGCGTTAATAAAATTAGTGCCGTTAAAATTAATTTGCGTTAACGCGTTACTTTTGACAGCCCTATTTAAAATATATTAAAATAGAAATCACAATATTACGGTTTTTACTGTATGTTTGATCAAATAAATTTTAATAAGATAGATAGATAGTTTTCTTTCTTGTTATTGCTGAATGAATATGTCATTATTAGCTGTGTTATTGCCCTTCCACCATATTAAATGCTTCACCTGCATAAATGATGTCATGAGTTTCATGCATCAGCAGTTTTTAGACCTAGAACATCACTTTAACTGCACATGCTTTCATATACTTGTCTGCTAAACTGCCCCGCAGGAACCCCGGGGTTAATAAAGCATTATTAGTTTGTATCCATGTGCTCCATAATGTCCAGAGTGCAATGTATCACTGTCTAAAACTGTCTTTCTCGCTCTCTGTGTCTCTTTCAGGCTCTGCATCAGCTCTATTATGATCCCAACATTGAGAATAAGAACCTGGCTCAGAAATGGCTGATGCAGGCTCAAGTGTCTCCTCAGGCCTGGCAGTTCTGTTGGGTTTTACTGAGACCAGAGAAGGTAAGAACATCCTGTTCTCATCCCCTCCTTTTCCACCAGTGCTTGGCTTGTCCTTTTTACCTAAGTTAAATGGGTTGGGAATGCCTATTCACAATGACTTTCGGTCTGTGTACACATATCAGATAATAATAATAATAATAATAATTCATTACATTTATATAGCGCTTTTCTAGGCACTCAAAGCGCTTTACATTGTCAGGGGGTATCTCCTCATCCACCACCAGATGTCGTTGGCAGTTGCATTGCAGCCGTGATCGTTGCATTAACTAAGCTACAACTACAGCATTTATTTGGTTTTGTTCTGTGTAGCTGTTTTCGATGGCTACAAAAGGAGTGAATTTCACAAAAAGATGTCATCGGAGTCATTTTCTCCTAAAACACAAAAAATTTAATTTATATTTGATACAAGCAATGTTTTTTACATTGTGAAAGGTCTCCTCCATGATTCTTAAATGTGTTGCAATTTAAACATCAGTAATGTTTTTATAATGAAAACTGATCATTAAAATTTTTTACGTCACTGTAATGAGAATGGAAATGCCAGAAATGTGTTTGACGTTTTTACTCAATATGGATTAATCTAACAGCTGATCACACAGCAGCAGAAATAAACGTGACAACAGCCAAAGTGCATGCCACTAATAAGTCTGCATGAGTGTCTCTGTGTGCATGAATGACGCGGTTTGGTCTCCTCACATGACCAGCATTTACGTTGCGTCTCGTCTCGTTTTCATCACATGATAAAGGTTCGTTGACGACGATATTTAGTCATAATTTTCATTGACGAAAGCAACACTACTACTACGCAAACCCATATGATGCTCAGTGTTTTCAGCATCTGCCGTCTTAATATATGAGCATGTGAACTTTATCTCCAGAGCTGCTCTGAGAGTCACTTCACCAGCTTTACAGTTTAATTTGAGAAAAACTACTCTCAAGTACTAAAACACTGAAACGGAAAGTAGACGACAACCCGTCAAAATATATGTCGGTTTAACTTGAAGAAATGTTGACAGAAATATTACCCTTTATACTAAAATGTCATACAACCAAGATATTTTTCATTTGGTTATACAATTCTGTTGTGCAGCATCTTATTTGACAAAAAATTTAAATGCAATGTTTTGTTGTAAATTAAATTGTTGAAGTTTTATTAATTTATTTAATTAACATTTTTTATGCTAAAGTTGTATTGAATCATAAAACATAGAATCCGGAAATAATTAAAGGCACAATATGTAAGATTTTTTTATTAAAATATCCAAAAACCACTAGAACAGTGTTATATATTTTGCTGACTTGTGTACTTACATTATCCCAAATGTTTCGAAGAATGTTTAAATCCAGAGAAATAAGCAATTTTAACTAATGACACGGACCGTGTCCATCGTGTCATTGCGTCGCCTGCCAATGACGTCATACACACTCGATTTCCGGTTTTGTTTTGTAGAAAACATGGAAACACCAAAGACGCTTTAATATGTTATGCGTTTTATTATACAGGTGACGACCGCACAGAGTAGCATTATAACAGAACTTTCAAATGTATCTAGTATGATAAAACAGCGCTGCTTTTTTTTCCGCACATACACACGACCGGAAGGAGCGGAAGCGGTCGACTGTGGCATAATAAAAGCTCCGCTGCTTTCGAGCCGTGTGTCGCGCTCGTCACTCATTAGCAATTGCTTCAGCGTCTTCATTTCGCTTTGACAGCTTTCAGCCTCACCCTGCTTCATACTATGACGTTAATAAATCTTTAATACATTAGCTCATCCATGAACATGATTTCTGGCTGAGTCCTGTGGGATTGCTTCAGCTGTGGGGATGAAGACGACAACTCCCATGATTCCACACTTAGTCACGGTGTCATCAAACTACGCCTTTGTTTCTTTTGAATACGCGCCCTCTAGTGGCGAAAACATACACATTGTGCCTTTAACTGGAAAACATAGAATTTAGGGCAAAATAAAACAAGATTTTATAGGGCCATAAATTAAAAAGTCATTTAATTGTGAACAAACAAATGTGTTTACATTGTGCTAAATATTGATATTGTGTGAAATGGGAAAAAAATATTGTGAGCCCTAGTTGCGACGCAGCAGTTGAGAAGCACTGATCACAAACTCTGTGCTGACTAATGATGCAAGAAGGCTTTATATGCTGTGTACGTCTCATCTGATTTCTTCTCCAAGGAATCTATTAAAGAGAAAGACAATCAAAGACTGCATATCTTCCTTCATCTCCGCAGGTTCCAGAGATCCAATACTTCGGTGCCAGCGCCCTTCACACCAAGATCTCCCGCTACTGGGGCGACATCCCCGCCGAGCAGTACGACACGCTCAAAATGCAGCTGTTTTCTCAGATCGCTCACTTCGCCTCCGGCTCTAAGATAGTCTTGACCCGCCTGTGCGTGGCGCTGGCATCCCTCGCCCTCAACATGATGCCCGAGGCGTGGCCGGGGGCCGTGTCAGAGATGGTGCGCATGTTTCAGGAGGAAGGAGGCGAGGTGGACGGGCGCGCCCGCTGTTTGGCTCTGTTGGAGCTCCTCACGGTTCTCCCCGAGGAGTTCCAGACCAGCCGACTGCCGCAGTACCGCAAGGGACAGGTGAGGGGCGCTCTGGGCAGCGAGTGGACAGCTGTTTACCCGCTCCTGCAGCAGCTGTTACGGCAGCCGGACTCTCCGCCGCTGGTGAAGGCCCGTGTGCTCAAGTGTCTGTCGAGCTGGGTTTTGCTGGACGTTCCTCTGAATGAGAGCGAGGGATTGGTCGAGGCCAGTTTCACGGCGCTGGCGGATCCGGAGCTGTTCGATACGGCTGTGGAGGCAATCGTCAACACCATCTCACAGCCCGACTCACAGAGGTCAGCATTTAGCACTGCAATGAAGTGAGAGAGTTGTATGAAATGATACAAAACCTGTTGAGGTTAAATATGTACAAAACACCAGGAAGGGTCCAGATTTAATGTTTTACCTATTTAGCAATGGCTAGTGAATTGAGAAAATTTACCTGACATAAATATTTTACACTGGCCATGAAACTGTATTTTGCATTGTTTTCTTAACATGGCTGAATCACACAAAGTCCCCGAAAATCCCCCCAATTCTCATGTAATGTGCAAAAAAAAACCATATGTGTGGTCCTATAAATAGCTTTATGCAGTATATTTTACTTTCTTTTTCTGTTGATTTTACGATGCAATATGACCTGGACATGTTCTCGTGAAATTCTTCCGAATATATTTTTCATCATGCACAAACATCACTCATTTCAATGAGTTTTTATCCGTCATTAAAAAGTAAATAGTGTCAGACAATTGTTCATAAATGTGATTCAAATCATAATTGCTTTAATAATAATTTCACCTATTTCTTACAATTTACTATTCAAGGCCAGTATTTTTTTGTATCATTTATATACTATTATACTAATTTATATCAATATTTCACATTTTCAGTTTTCATTTTAAATTTTTAATTTTTAGTAATAGTGTTATGTACTTTTGTTATTTTTATTAGTTGTATTTATTTATGTTTTAATATGACTATTTAGGTTTAATTTATCAGCTTTAGGTTTAGTTCAGTTTAGTTTTAGTTTGTATTTATTTCCAGTTAACAATTTTTAAATGCTTCATCTTAAACTTGTTTCAGTTATTTGCCAAGGCAACATTTCTAGTTTTTCATGTAATATTTATATTTTGTTTCAATTCAGCTTTAGTTCAATTACCTTTTTAATTGAAGTAATTTTTAATTTTCTTAAAAAAAATTTAAATAGTTTAGTTTTAGTTAACAACAATAACCCTGGTTTTTACTTACATTCATTTAGATACATCAGTACATGCAGAATTGTGAACAACATGTTAAAGAAAGAGAGAGAAATGGTCTGAGGGAGAACAAACACAGGTGAGATGAAAGTGACTGATGCAGAGAGAGAGAGAGAGAGAGAGGCGGAAGGGAGACAGAAACAAAGGCAAATTGAAACACAGTCACATCAGAGAGGGGGGGGCTGGCGGCGGCAGGTTTATTTCAAGGATGACTGGCGTTTCCATGGAGACAGAGCGAGGGAGCGATGTCTTACGCTCTGGTTGGTACAGACGCGGCAGGATCCCACCCCACTCCCCCCCTCACTGAACGCCAGAGCCAGCGGATGCTGAGGACCAGCCTTTAGAGGTGAACGCATCCTCCACTGTGGAAAGCTGGTGGTGCGAGGTTAAAGTGCTTCTGCCCTGATGAAGACAGTC
Organism: Sinocyclocheilus anshuiensis; assembly: GCF_001515605.1. NCBI lineage: Eukaryota > Metazoa > Chordata > Actinopteri > Cypriniformes > Cyprinidae > Sinocyclocheilus > Sinocyclocheilus anshuiensis. The sequence continues at coordinate 504,266 of NW_015542331.1, read as the reverse complement.
TAATGCTGTAGTTCAGTAGTTCCTACAGGTGTCTCGCACACGGTTACGACTGAGTTCACTTTGTAGTGCACGAGGGAGCTGATTAGGATGGGTGACCTTTAGAGGGAGATTTTGATTTTTCATGAGAGGTTTTTGCAGAAAGGCTGATTGGAAGCAATTTTTGCACTGTATGTGTTGAGTAGTGATTTATGGAAATATATTTATTTTTAATGGACTTTGAAAAGTTGCAGGGTGGCAGTTGTTTTATACCTTACTTAATGATGTAGTTATATAAAAAATGTATTAAAATAGCTGAAAACTCCAAATAAGCTCTCTAGCTGCCTAAGTGAGCATAATTTTTACTTGCTCTAATTGTTTGCCTTTCTTCTAGATTAGCATTTCTAAAACTAGGGTTTGTGTGTTGATGAAAAGCTATTAATTAATTCAATTATACAATAAAAAAAAAAACGTACTAAAAATGTAAAATATTTTATTTGTTGACCTGAAAGACATGCGATCATTAACCAACCTCAGAGAATTATGATGTGTTAAATTATTGAAATATTCATTTAAAATCTTAGGGATACTTCAAGTAAATGTTTTTAGATCAAAAGTGTTCGGCTTACAAAAAAAAAAAATGGATTGGATTGACTGACTGATTGATTAATTTGTTTATTTAGTGAATTGATCAATATCTGGTTTTCTCGAGCTCATGAAGTCCACAGTAACTTTTTTTGCTGCATTAATAACAAAAACAACAACAGAAAAGCATGTGAAATTTCTATTCTATTCTATTGTATTCTATTCTGTTCTATTCTATTCACCAGGCCTTTAAATGATATATGTATATTTATTTCTTTATTTTTATTTAGTCTTTTATCAGACACTTTTATCCAAAGCGACTTACAAATGAGGACAACAGAAGCAATCAATTGTAGTATTAAAACAACTAAAAACAGATCCAAAGCTAAAACTTTATAAATATTACCTATACACATTTTAAAAATAATGAGATTAAATAAAAATGACAAATGCATACAACAAAATGTCAAAACTTAACATTTAAATGAAAAACAAAAAATAAAGCTAAAAACAATTCAAAATATTAAAGAACAAAAGGTATAAGAGTATAATAATGATTCTAACATAACACTAAGCCAAACACCAAAAAAATATATATATATATATATGAAATTGGTGATCATTAAATATTTACTATTGATGAAAAAAAAAAATGCTAGCTACACTTGGCTGAATAACTGTAATAAGCCATCCTAAACCGAACATTAACAGAGTTATGAATATTAAAGGAGACATATTATTAGTGGTCGACCGATATATCGCCAAGGCAGATATTTGGCTTTTTTTTTTAAATATCGGCATCGGCCAATAAGTTTTCCTGTTTGGCCGATGCGTTCGAGGCGGGACTTTTATTTTGACAGCGCTGAGAGCGGCAGTGCCTGAGCACACAGTGCTCACATTCTCCCTCTTGTTCACTGTCTCGTTAACAGTTCTGTCTAATACGGACAGAAAGCTGTCTAATAATCAGATAGAACGGTTAAACAAAGGAATTAAAATGTATACAAAAAGTATTATAACGATTGCTTTTATATTATTAGTAATAGAAAGGCAAACATTATAATACTTTCTTGTTTGCCGTCAGCATTCAGCAAATACGCATTTATATCATTTAAACAAATCTTTGAATGACTAATGAACATTTAGTTTCACAAACCTTGCAAACTTAGTCGGATCCAGTTGTGAGATCTTGTGAAGTGTGCATTTGTATCCTGCATGATCGCGTGTTCTCTGTGTGACGGACAGGTGGAGAGTTCAGCTTCACTGGAGACGTGCGATCGACAAACTTTAAACTCGTGAGTTCAATTTATGCTGTGCTTTATGCATTTGCCCACTGCCATATTAATGTCATTTTCACTGTGTGCTGTATGTAAAATGAGTGTTACCTTAGCTTTATTTGAAAAAATATGATTCCCAATGCACACAAACTTCCCAGAATACTGAGTACCCTGTTGGTCACAGTGTTTACTTCCTTTTTTAATATATTTTTTATTAAATATTTATGAATAATACTTTGTCATCTAAAGTATACTTAAATATTTATTTATTTTTACATTTCTTAAATATTAATTAAAATAAATAAAATTATATCGGCTTTATATCGCCCATCGGCCACCCTGCTTTCTAAGATATCAGCATCGGCTGTCAAAAAAACAATATCGGTCGACCACTACATATTATGCCCCTTTTTACAATATGTAATATACGTCTCTGGTGTCCAATACTCCACAAATCATTTATTATATGATTTTGAAAATGCCTATTTTGAGTGGACGCAGAAACACGCTGTTTTTCGGGCCTGTCTCTTTAAATGCAAATGAGCTGCTGCTCCCCGCCCCCCTTTCCAGAATAGAGCTGTGCCATTACAGCTCGGACCTGCTAAAAACATCTGTTTTGGTTCTGATTATCATGTTTATCGCGCTGAAATCATGCGTTTTAAACCATATGAGTTTAAACTTCTGATATACGGTTTTCTGAGCGCACACATCCGAAGCACACGGACAGAAAGCGGCTGTCACAGCATGTGAGTACTAAACTAAGTTCTCATTCACGCACAAGTTTACATTAAAAACACAAGAGTTAAAAAAAACAGTCAGTTATGTCTGTGAAGGTAATCAGCTGGGAAATAAATCGCATGTTTATTTTAGATCTGTGTGGCAGCAGCAATATACAGTAAATAAAGCAATAAATCCTCTGCTCTCTTGTCTCGTCTGAGGCTGGGACTCTAAACAGTGTTCTGTGCAGCCAATGACAGAACAGTTAGCATGTTTTGCTCAAACTTTCGCCATGGCATTAGAACTAGTACACAGCTGTCGCTTGCAAAAACACAATAACGGCACCATGGGTTTAAATGTACAGATTAAGGGGCGGTAATATTATGAGATCCCTTTGCCATGTCACCAAGGGAGCGAAATCTGAAGCGCTCATTTTCTCAGACGCTTGCAGAAAAAGGCTTCCCAAAACAAAGTTACTGGGTTAATCTTTTTCACGTTTCCTTGGTTGGTAGATGCACTGGGGACCTGATTGTAGCACTTAAAACCTGGAAAAGTCAGATTTTCATGGTATGTCACCTTTAAGAAATTCTTCAGCTCATTTTAATTACAGACATAATTAAACTGTGAATTAATTCCTCCTCAGTCAAATGCTGACAGCTCTGAATAATTAATTAGGATTATTAATGTATCATTTTATTAATCCATCATTCCGTTATTTCACTTAAAGCAGGTTTTACAATGTAATGATTGGATGTAATTTTGGGGTTGTTTTCTTTATAAAAATATTTTCCCTTAAAGGAGCGAGATTAGACTTCTCCATGGGTCATATTCAGCCCTCGGGACGTGTGTTTGACTGACAGTAGATTTGAGGAGCAAACGCATTGACAGCTAGTGTGCAAGTTTTCCTCTGCGCTGTCATATTGTGTGATCTGCTACTGAACGTGATGTCTGTAGTTTGCTCTCAAACACCCAGATCCCAGCGTGAGGTGCTTTGAATTCAGTTCGGCCGGTGTGTCACCTGCTCTTAAAGGTCATATCAATGATTCTCCATTGATTTTCGTTATTCATTTCACCTTTGTCCTTTTCTCCATCATGCCCATGCCTCGTCCTCTCTCGCCATCCTCTGTCTCCGTTACCACATTGCCTCCTCTCACTGATTAAACACATTACAATCAAGCCTCTCGGGAGGATGCCATTGGATCAAATGCATCCTGTTGCCAGGCAACTCATTTCATCTGTCTCCTGGTGTTTGAGGGTAATACAGGGAGAGGGAAAGGGGGAGCGTCTGTGTCTGTAGAAGCACAGTAAGATATCACACGAGAGTGTTTGAGGTGAGAATAAATCTGCGCTCTGATGAAACAAACTCAAATTTTTTAGTCTGAGAGACAAGATGGCACAAACAAAGATGAGAAACTCTGCCTGCATGTTGTGGTTATGATGTATGATATAATCGGCGGTTATTATTTTTAACACTGACTAGCAGTCTAAACATATTGTGAAGTCATATGAAGAAATTTAAGTGGTTATTCAATAAACACTGTGTCATAGTAGATCATCTTGAAGCATGCACGAGAGCAGTAGTGATGTCTGATTTGATAATTAATGTATTTTGCTTGAGACTGATCAGTGGCCAGCTCAACATTGAGCATCCCGACACAAACAGGTGTGCAGTGACTAGCAGTGACATGCTGCGTGAATCTTCCTGATGGTGTTGAAAGCCCTCCTTGACCTTGAGTGTCATTGATGTGATTATTTATTTATTTAGAGCCTATTCTAGTAAAAGCATCTTAAAACCAGAACTCATAAATAAATGCACTCGCCAGACACACTGCCTCACCGGCCATTAGATCAATTAAACCAGGAAGGACAAGGTCACACGGCAAAGAAACGCTGTGTTTTATACAGGCCATGTCATACGTAGAGGCATGGGTCATAACTAATTTACTAGTTGTCCAACAACCTGTTTTGTATTTGTTAGTTTAGTTGTTTTTTGCTACATTTATTTTTTTACTTATATATATATATATATATATATAAGTAAAATATAACCTATATTTTATATTACATATATTTTACCAATGCTCTCTAGGGTAGCATTAATTTGATCAAAATACAGTAAAAAAAAAAAAAAAATTATATGATTAAATATTATAATTTGTATTATAATAAATATATTAAAAATATTATAATTTTATAATAATAAAAATAATTGTTTTCTTAGTTTATTTTAAAATTATAATTTTTTTCTGTGATGGAAAAGCTGAGTTTTCAGCACCATTACTCCATTCTTATTGTCACATGATCCTTCAGAAATCATTCTAATATGCTTTAAAAAAAAAAACATTATTATTCATATTATAATCAGTGTTGAAAGCAGTTGTGCTGCTTCATGTTTTTGTGGAAAGTGTAATGTATTTTTTCAAGATTCTTTGATGAATAGAAAGAACATTATTTATTTATGAAATAGATAAATATTGTTTTCTTTTGTGACATTTATAAATGACATTTTTTTTATCAGTTTAATGCAGCTTTGTTGAATAGAAGTATCTTTTGAATGGTAGTGTATCTGTTTGGGTTTATTCCACCAAAAATTAGCTATTTCTTTATTGTTTTCCTTCCTGTTATTGTTGAAACAAGTTTGCCTTGATTCAAAGTTTCCATTGACTTGAAATTTGTCTAGCACTGAAATCAAGCTGCATGGCATGAAATGTCAAAATGCCAGGCAGAAGATAATGAATATTTAATACAATAATGGAGAGCAGGATTTGACTTGACTCATAATTGATTCCAGTAGAGTTTGACATTAGTATGTTTAAAAAGTAAACGTTGCATCGTGTGATTGCATCACCTGTGAAGGATGCATGCGATACTGCATTATAATTTGGACCGAATCTAGTATCTCTGAAAGCAGCATAAGGTTGCTGCCTGCTGTTTGGAACAGCCTTCACATTGCTTGCCTGCAATGCTTTCAGATTCTGCCAACTCACTGGGTTTTGGAACAGATCTTGTGTTTACATACTGTAGTGCATCAATATCTTATTTCAAGAAAAGAGCAAGAAAAATCGTGTTTTCCATGATATGACCCCCTTAAAATTCCTCTGGGTGGTTTAGTGTGCTCTTGGCAGCATCTCTCTCCCTTCAGCACTGCAAAAAAAAACAATTTAAAACCTACCGAACTGTGAAACATCTCCCTGGTATGTCATACAGATTCCTTTATAATTTATCATCATCATATTACATCACAATCTCTGAAATATCATCTCATAGATAGATAGATAGATGTGTAAATGCTATTTTATAGTAGTTTACATTTTTTTTTTTACTACAAATAAAACTAAACCGATTTGAGTCAAATGTGTTTTTTAAAAAAATACTTTTTTTTTTGCCACCGATCTGAGTAAAGCCTAATAGAGGAGTATTTAAGGGTGCAACAGTGTAGATTTTCCTCTGTCGTTTGCTTTAATGAAGCACTCTGATGTGCCTGTCGAGTGCTGAGCCTCAGACAAGCCCGTGATGAGCCCGTAATGAGCTGCTGTTCATACTTTTTCTTTGTCCGCTCCTCATTAACATTTCCACTCGTGTGTCCTTCCTACTGTTGACACCAAAACGAGGATGAGACGACAGAGAGCGACAGGGAGAGAGAGAGAGCGTGAGGACAGATTGTTCCAGAAACGCTGAGATGGCAGCAGGAGTGAGGAACATGACAGAAGTTGATGTGGGAATGAGGTAACAGCTGTAGACAAATTAAGGAAAGCGTGATGATTTCAAGAGAAGAAAAACTACATTGTGCAGATTAGAGCTAATGTTGTTTGCTGTGTTTTTGTCATTATGGGAACGTGTGTAGAAGTAAATTAGCCAAGCAAGTTGAAAACCACTGCATCATGTGAAATCACTGCACTGGTAAACCTCCCGTTTAGTGTATGTGTGTTATCAAGGGCAGTGATTAGATTAAAGGAAGAGTTCACCTGAAAATGTACTCACCCTCAGGCCAACAAGATTTAGATGAGTTTGTTTCTTCATCAGAACAGATTTGGAGAAATGTAGCATTGCTGTACATCACTTACTCACCAATGGATGCTCTGCAGTGAATGGGTGCCGTCAAAATGAGAGTCCAAACAGCTGATAAAAACATTACAATAATTCACAAGTAATCCACACCACTCCAGTCCATTAATTAATGTCATTTTCATGTGAAGTGAAAATCTGTGTTTGTAAGAAAAAGTTGTCCCAAAATTGACCATTTACACTCTTAATACACATTCCTGTACTATTGTGAATGATTCATTGCACCTTATTTTACAGGGGGGAAAAAATAATCAAAAAGCATCAAAAAATTTAATCTACCTCTGAAATGGCTTTCCTTTTCAGCTAATATCACCTGTGCTGCCCACTTTTCACCATATTTTTCCTTGTTGAATATGGCTTCTACATTTATGCATTTGGCCGACACTTTTATCCAAAGCAAATTGCAGTGCATTCAAAATATACATATCACACATAGAGCACTGCAGTGATGACGTATTTTTGTAGGCCAACTTGGAAGTTAGAATCACCCTGGTTCCCTCAACAACAATTTTTCTATTAGTTTTTGGATAATTTTCTGTGACCAACAAGCCTTTGTGTATCATGATCATCTTCACAACTTTTATGAATTTTGTAGCCGAGATACAGTCGCCAGAAGTAAAAAGCTAAACTTGGGGTTTAAATGGTCTTGAATGTCACCACAATTAATCTTCCAATAAGTCTTTCAGTCTTTATTTCTAAAAACTAGTTAGAATAGCTACAGGAAGTGAAGTTTATTTCACATTACAAAAGCTAAATGTGTTGCTAATGCTAATGTTGTTTCGTGTTGAGTCCTGAACATTGTGTCCGTGTGTTTCAGGTACGTGAACACTCTCCTGAAGTTGGTGCCGCAGGTGTTGCAGCTACAGGAACAGTTGCGAGACGCCGTACAGAATGGAGACATGGAAACGTCACATGGCATCTGTCGAATCGCTGTCTCTCTGGGAGAGAATCATTCAAGGTACAAACAGATATATACTGATCAGTAATTGTGGACTCTGTGTGAGATGTGTGCATGTACGAGTCTCTGGAGGGATGCTGTTGTAGTAATTATGGCGAGATTTTCACTTTGAAAGCTTCTGGTCTCTGTGGATGTTCTCTTGCTGAGTGAGCAGATGATACTCGGCTCAGGGTTATATCTAAGGCAGTGTCCCAGTAGCCGACTCAGACTTGATTTTGGTCAGGCATGTTACACCTACAGGCAGTTTCTGCTAAAATCTCACTCCATTCGTCGGTGCTCTGTCACACTCTCAAACTAAGAATGGAAGCGGGTGTCAGACTAAATGACAATTCCTGATGTTTCTCTCAGATTCCCTGTCATGTGACGCTGACAGTAATGCACCACATTTGACGTCAACAACAAAAGATAAAGGAGGGCTTTTCTCATCTGAAAATACAGTAAAAACAGTAATGTTCTAAAATATTAGTACAGTTTAAAATAAATGTTTTCTATTTAAATAAATGTTAAAATGTAATTTATTCCTGTGATACAAAACTGAATTTTCAGCATCATTACTCCAGTCTTCAGTGTCACATGATCCTTCCAGAAATCATTCAGATATGCTGATTTGTAACATTTCTGATTATTATCAATGTTGCAAACAGTTGTTCTGCTGAATATTTTTGCGATTCTTGAATAAGTTCAAAGAACAACATTTATTTGAAAATCTTTTGTAACATTATAAATGATTGTACTGTCATTTTGACCAATTTAATGCATCCTTCCTGAATAAAAGTATTCATTAAAAAAAAAAAAAAAAACTTATAGACCCCAAATGTATAATATTAGCTGTAAATCAGTTTTTCATTCATTCATTCATGCATTCATTTTTTTTTTCTTGTGCTCACCAATTTTCTTCTTTGCATTTCTCCTCTTGTCTAGTTTGCTTCCTAGTTCAGTTGTCAACTAAACCTGGCCTTATATATTATGAATATTGTTGGCTCATTGACAAATTGCTTTTGTTCCTCATTTATAAGTCACTTTGGATAAATGCATCTACTAAATGCTTAAATGTAAATGTCGTCAATATATGTGACCCTGGACCACAAAACCAGTCATAAGTGTCAATTTTTCGAAATTGAGATGTATGCATCATCTGAAAGCTAAATAAGCTTTCCGTTGATGTATGGTTTGTTAGGATAGGACAATATTTGGCCGAGATACAACTATTTGAATATCTGGAATCTGAGGGTGCAAAAAAATCAAAATATTGAGAAAATCACCTTTAAAGTTGTCAGAATTAAGTCCTTAGCAATGCATATTACTAATCAAAAATTAAGTTTTAATATACTTACGGTAGGAAATTTACAAAATATCTTAATGGAACATGATCTTTACTTAATATCCTAATGATTTTTGGCATAAAAGAAAAATCGATAATTTTGACCCATACAATGTATTTTTGGCTGTTGCTACAAATATACCCGTGCTACTTAAGACTGATTTTGTGGTCCAGGGTCACATATTTTGTATCCCTAGTAACAAATATTCTCCAAATATGATGTAGTGCTGGTGATTGTGTTCCTGTGTGATGAAGGTCCATTCTGCTCTTCTCTATCAGAGCTCTGTTGGAGCAGGTGGAGCACTGGCAGAGTTTTCTGGCTCTGGTGAATATGATCATGTTCTGCACGGGCATCCCTGGTCACTACCCCGTCAACGAGACCACCAGCTCTCTCACGCTCACTTTCTGGTACACACTACAGGTGAGCAGTTGACATCTTAAACCCGTCTTAACACACACAGGCTGCTGTCTTATGTATAGGACACTTTTAGCATCAGTAAACATGCTGATTGATCTTAGAAACAGGCCTGAAAGGTTTGTATTGTGTGTGGAGGTTTGTTGTGTTAATCTCTATCTCCAGCAGTGATGGAGAGTCTCTGTTAGAGACATTGAACTGTATCTGAATATACACCTGTGCTGTGTGTTTACTGCAGTGTGTGTCACGTGTTGAATATTCAGGAATGTCCTTTGCTTGTGTCCTTGCGCGTGCTTCCAGTCTGCATTAGCTGAATATTTTATGTGTATGTTTTTTTTGCCGCTGTACGGAATAGAAAGAAGCTATTGGATTATGGACACTTATATTGTTTCTCCATTAAGAAATGAAGTATTAGCAATAATAACTTTTAGTACAAACCTACCACTATCCTACCGGTGTGATTTCAACTTCAACTTAATCAAGTTGCATGCTTTAGGTGACTCTTATGGGGGGAGTTGGGGTATTTTTTAGATGTATTTTTAAACTACAATCATCTAATCTAAAAACGTTTCATCACACAGTGTATTTATGTTATAATTTATAATGTTGTTGATTCATATTTATATTACGAGGAAGGTATTTAAAAAGAACTTAGATTTTAAACTATTTATTTTAACTATAAAAGACAAGTAAACAGTCAGTAATATAATAAGAACAAATAAATGACAAGCAATGGCCAAATAAATACAATAAGATACAACTTAAATTAACTGTGCTTTGTTTTTCACGTCGGTATAACAATAATATTCAGGTACAGAAATACCACAGAAACTGAATTATCTATTCAACTTTAAAATAACTCTGAATAGTCTTTAATTTATAAATAAGCATTAATGGGAGACAGCAGCAGGTTTATTTAGGTTGCTGTCTCTTTAAGACCTCATGCACGGATCTAAAAAATAAAAATTCTGAAAATGATTCCAACAATATCGTTTCTCTGTGCCTTTATCATTATGGTTGTGGTGTGGACTGTGCTATTCTTTAATATTAAGAACGATTTTTAGATCTATATCTTTATTGTTATCTTTATAGTTATCGTTCTTGGTGTGAACGGGGCTTAACACAGGGTTTATTTTGTGATACTGACCCAGTAACTGTATTCTCCCTTACTTCAGCAGTAGTGTAGTGTATGTTTGTTGATGATTACCTGTGTGTTTCAGGATGACATCATGTCGTTTGAGGCAGAGAAACAGGCCATTTATCTGCAGGTCTACAGGCCTGTGTATTTCCAGCTCGTAGATGTTCTGCTGCACAAAGCACAGTTCCCTACGGATGAGGAGTATGCTTCCTGGTCATCAGACGAGAAGGAGCAGTTCAGGATCTACAGGTCTGGTGTGTGTGTGTGTGTGTGTGTGTGTGTGTGTGTGCGTGTGTGTGTGTGTGTGTGTGTGTGTGTGTGTGTGTGTGTGATTCACATTATCATGGGCCTGTTGTAACATTTTCTTCTACACTCGGCAGTTTCATGTTGGATTTGCTGAAGTAGCATAGCAGACAAAGTTGCTGTTCTTGTTAGCAATATTAAAATATTAATATTAAATTATTAAAATATATGTTAGCAAAATTAAATATTAAATATTGAAATATTATATTTTAAATTGTAAATTAAATATTTATTTTATATTTAAAGTATTTAATATAATAAAATGTTAATTATTTATTAATTATGTGTGTGTGTTGAGGGGGGGGCGGGGGGTTCGATGCATTGTCTTTGAAAATAAAACTAATAACAACACAAAGGGTTCGTGCTACAAGGAGTGAAGGGTTGATAATACGACGCATTTCTGTTTGGCTCTTTTAGAGTGGATGTATCTGACACACTGATGTACGTCTACGAGATGCTGGGAGCCGAATTACTCAGTAACCTGTACGACAAACTGGGACGAGTCCTCACCAATACAGAGCCAACAACAACATGGCAGGTCAGAAAACAATGGATTTAGTCTTCAGTTTTCATTGGTTTTGCTGGGTCATTAAACATTTGAAGCAAAAGGGCAGACTTTTGAGGCTAGGGCTGCATGATTGATAAAACCAAAATCACAATAATGGCTTGGTGCGATTATCAAGTCTCAAAGGTTTTCATTAAATAAATACAAGCGCTGCATGTTTCATAGTGAAGGGGTGGCACTGTGTTCATCTACACACGAGCAGCTCATGATCTGGTGTTTTCAGCATCTCAGAACAACTTGGTTTGCAGTAAATACTCTTCTACACAAAATCATCTCGGCTTCTGCCATGATTTTGAGTCGCTTCTAAGATGCATTTGAAAAAGCAGCATGCGCCAAAAATCTTCTCAAACACGTAAACCGAAATCAGCAAATGAGAGCTTTAATGGCTTCCTGCAGTCTTTCGCCAAAAAAAAGGCTTGCTGGTTAAACATTTGGAAATGAAGAATTAATAGATTATTAATTTATTCACATAATTTTTTATTTTATTTTTATTTTGAACAAAAAATTATATAAAACTAAATATACAAATATTTATATTTATATATTAATAAAAAAAAAATATATATATATATTAATTTATATAATTATTATATATTTATAATTTATAATCTTATTAAATCTGTTAATTCATTAATACTGTAATAGATTATTTAAATATTATTATAAATAGTTGTACTGTAAAATAATATATTTATTTTACTATGTTCTTAAATACTTGTTTGTTTTTTATTATTGTGAAATATATATTTTAAATTATTTTACAGTTACATAGATGTAATCACAAAATTGTATATAATTGCATAAAAATTGTGCAGAACTAAAAACAAACTGCAAAAATTATAATTCTATATACTAATTATATCATTATGATTATATAAATTTATATATTTATATATTTGAAATTAATTGAATTTGAATAATAATATTAATTTTAAAAATACAATATTAATATATAAATTATAAGTTGCATTTTCGATTTTTATCAGGAAAAAATGCTGTTAGATTTTTTTTAACCAAATCTTGCAGACCTACATGGTGCCTTTTAACAGGATTTTGTGTAATTTTTTTATTCCAGGACACGGAAGCGCTGTTGTATGGATTCCAGTCCATCGCCGAAACGATAGATGTGAACTATTCCGACGTCATCCCAGGACTCATCGGTCTCATTCCAAGAATCAACATAAACAACGTCCAGCTGGCTGACACGGTCATGTTCACAATCGGTGTGTGCTCGCATACTGGTGCTCCTATAGCATTAAAAACACTCATTTCTAGAGATGGTCCTCACTGCAGAACACAAGTTCCAGGGGGCGTGGTTGGATCCAGATCCAACTCCTCCCACCTTACATATACCTAAACCTAACTGTCTCCACTCCCTGATCCCTAAACCCACAATCTCCACCCCCTAGATGTGGATCCAACCACGCCCCCTGGATCTTGTGTTCTGCAGTGAGGGGTTACTGCATTTCTATGTGTTAGGAAATTGTCATTTATCATCTTAAGCAATTTGGGCTGTTTTCACACATTTTAGTCCAGGCCAGACAATTACACAATTACTTTCCCACGCAGATACCCAGCTTTGTGTTCCAGCCAGATATTTACCCATTACGTCTCTCCCTGTAGGAGCGTTGGCAGAGTGGTTGGCGGATCATCCGGTGATGTTGAGCAGCGTTCTGCCGCTGGTTTTGCAGGCGTTGGGCAATCCAGACCTGTCTGTTTCCAGCGTCTCCACGCTAAAGAAGATCTGCAGAGAGTGCAAATACGACCTGCCCCCATACGCCGCCAATATAGTCGCTGTTTCACAGGTATTACACGCTCTAATGATGATACTGACACTTATGGGACAAATTTACAGTTTTTCACCTTTGAATGTTTGTCTTTTTCCATTTTTTTTCTAGGAAGTACTTATTAAACAGATCCATAAGGTGAGTTTGTGTTATGAATAAACCCATTTGTTTTTGCTCAAACAAAGGCAATTTTTATAGAGCTGTAAATGGTAATAATTTTGTTTATGAAATAATTTCAATTTAAGTCACTTTGCATAGTATCCTGATTAGGTGTAACACAAAAAAAGTCTAATTATTTGTCTTTTCCTTTCTGTTAAAATCTAAATGAAACAAAAATACGATCATATTTACTTTTGTAATACATTCATGGTGTCATTTTGCACAATTCATTAGTGCACATCATTGCAAAATTATTATTTTTTTTTTATTCAACCACCTCTCGACCACATCTTTGTGATATAAAGTTTACACTTATGCAGTGAAATCTTATTGGTCTGAAATCGAGTCCATAAAAAGTTGTAAACACATAGTATATATGTACAGTATAAATTGAAGTGTAAAACACATTATTACACATTTACTGGTGTGGGTTTTTCCGGTATTAATTCTTTGTGTAAGTCATAGAAAGGGTTTTTAATGGGATTTTAAAGATTCTACAGATAGCTGGGCATAATTGTTTATTAAACATCAAATATGTTCTCTTCGGCTGTGATTTTTGGCACTTTGCATGGGTTTTTTGCTTTCATTGAGGGCAAAAACATTATTTGAAGCTGAAAATGCGTCTCGCCTAGTTATGACACCGTTAAATCTGTTCGTCTTTTCAATCTCTTTCTCTCTAGACGAGTCAGTGTATGTGGTTGATGCAGGCTCTGGGCTTTCTGTTGTCCGCGCTGCCGGTGGAGGAGATCTTGAGGAACCTTCACTCTCTGATCACCCCGTACATCCAACAACTGGAGAAACTAGCAGGGGAGACGGTGAGACATTAAACCCCTCGACTGACATCCTCTCAGGCCTGTAGGTTTGTTTATTGGTATCGTGTGTTGGTTTGGCCCGGTTGCGTGTGAACAGACCCTGCATCTGCGTGTGCGTGTCATAGGATGGAACATTTCTCAGCAGGAACAGATTGGCATTACTCTAGGCACTGGAAGAGTTAACCGCAGGAGAAATCGGCTTAATGTTACTGAGAGCCCTGCGTGGATTCATATTAAGTAACTGACATTTCAAACACAATATGGGCAGATATTTGATCTATTTTTGTTTCACAAATAGACGTGCCAAAAAAAAGGCTAAAGCAGGATCAATGGAAAAACTGATAAAACAGCAGACTAGTGAACTGACACTGTTTTTAAATAGATCACATTCAAACATTCACTCTTTTGCTGTCAAAACATCCTTTTAAATACAATAAGTGCTGACATTATTTGTTTTGATGTTCATGCGTGCTAAAATTGTGTGTGCTAAATTGTCAAGAGCAAAATTCTTTGTTAGTGATGCACTGAAATGTATTAAACTGAAAATATTTAGCCGAGACAAAGTTTGATTAGTACTTTTCCGATCAGTCAGTGTTAGGGATGCACAGATCCTATACTCGGTAACGGTATCAACTCCGATACTGGCATTTTCTGCCGGATCGGGTATTGGACAGACGAGACCGATCCAAATCCAATATTCTGCGTATACCATTCTGTGTTATTGATAAGCCCCACAAAAGGCACAAAAAAAAACATTATAAAGCACCATAAAGTGTTCTAAAGATGTTCCATGGTTTAACGTGAGGTACAGATGAATATTTAAGTCATTAAATTCAAGTTCACGTAAACTCTTCTCTAAGCTGCGGCTGTCTGTCATCCTCCATTCAGCATTCAAACTGCGTGACGTGTTCAGTTATGACAGTCAAGACGACGAAACTCTCTCCAAGAGCGCACAGTTTTGTTGATTTTGATTGCTTTCATTGTCCTCATTTGTAAGTCGCTTTGGATAAAAGCATCTGCTAAATGACTAAATGTAAACTGAAGTTTAAAACTTTTAAAAGAAAAGGCTCAAACTATCGCACAGATATAATATACTACACATCAGTATCTCTTTTCTTTGTGCTTTGAACTTTTCTATTCAGAGCGCTGTGACTCCGTGTTGCTTTAAGGCGCAACATTCTATGCACGGGATGCGCATAAGCTCTTTGTGCCGCTCTGTACTGAGCCTTTTGTATTATAATACTTTTGCGCAATAAAATATTATTAATAGCCTTTTTGTTCTGTCCTATCTATCATATGTTGCTGCCTCCATTACTGTGCTATGCATTTACAATAAATGTCTTTTAATTTATAGTATACATTTATATATAAATATATTTACTTGTTTTTCATGAATGTGTTTTACAACAATGCAAAGAGCGTAAAGAGTGTAACATTTCACCAGATTTAGTCCTACACTATTCACTTATATTTGTTCCCCACTAAATAATGTTATTTCACTAAATGTTTACATTTTATACAGTTATTGAGCACTCATGATTTGTCTAGAATAACTTTTGCTGCTGAATTATCCAATAACCTAGTTTATAATAGTATTTTTGTCATAGATAATGATTATATAATTTTTCATTTGTTATTTTTCTTTAAAATGAAGTTGTCTATATTTAGTAGATTGTGTTTAACACACAAAACAGTGATGATCAGGTCACCACACTGAGGTATAGAAATTCTACATTGATTAGAAAAAAAAACAGTGCTGGTATCGGCCGATACTCAGAATTTTTGGTATCATTTCTGAAAAAATGGTATCGGTGCATCCCTAGTCTGTGTATAAACAATGTGGATGAACTACAATAGAAAAACGTTAGCTGTGTGGATCATAGTGCTGGATTTACAGTATTAATCTGTCTATTTTTTGATCTTCATTTTAATGAATCAGTGAACCTTTTACTCTGTGCTGTATTCAGTTGATGTGTGAACAGTACTCCACTAAACATTTATAGTGTGCATCCCATTCAGCAATCGCAATAAGTTTTCTGCTTTGTTACCTTTGATATGAAACGTCTAAGCTTTCAAATTCTGTCCATTTTACAACAAAATTCAAACAAAAAACGCTGTTTTGATGCTTTTAAATATGGTGTGCCAGATCGCTGTATCTGTCTCAGTTCAAGTTGCAAGTGGACCGATCATCTCTTCGTGTTTAATTCCTAGCTATAGCACGAAATAAACATTAATGAACATCAGACGTTTACCTCAGGAAAACCAGAAAATATGACTCTTGAGAGGAGCTTTTTGATAAATATATGCACTATATTACATTTTATATTTTTACTTAAGCTGTTGTCTTCATTATTTAAAGTACGTTTGAATAAATCTGTCATGAAAACAAGTTTTTAATACAGACACCATTTAAATCATATTTCAACAACAAATTAATATATCATTAAAAAGTTAGTATAAAACTGCCTTATGTGCAATTTAAACATTTAACATTTGTACAACTCCGTTTATACAATACCAGTTTTTATTTGAAAAATTTTGGATTAAGTAAAAAAATTCATTTTAGTGCATCAAAAAATTTTGTACATCTTAAGACATAATGGGAGAAATAAAATTATTTAATTAGTATTGCATTCCGCTGCATATCTACGGATCAAAATGTGCAGCTGTACCTTTTCTAAGCATTTACACTCACAATTTTCATCTGGCTAAGATAAAAACGGGCAAAAAATCCCACGGACTTGAATTGAAATTGTATCTAAAGACTAGAATGTTACAGCAGACTCTTTTCACTTTAATGAGCAACTAAACACCCTGGCAACCACCTTTTTGCATGCATAAGCAAACGTCACTCCCAGATGTCAAAATCTAGCTTCTAAATACTTTTGCATTGCATTTATTTTGCAACTTATCAATATGCATGTCAAATATAAACCGAGTTCACTCCTATTTCCAGTTCGGCTTCACATGTGGTCTCTTTCTACGTGCTGAATGTCTGTTTTTGACTTTCGTTTTCTTATACCTTTCCTTCCCGTCTGGTCCTTCCCAGAAAGACATTACATCAGCCTCAGTAAACAGGCTGTGATGGGCCGCTCACACAGTGACCCCTGCTAGCCACAGATGCTGTGAGGATGTGTCTGAACAATCAGATCTCATGCATCTCCTCTGATGCTATTTTCAGAAGGCGCTGTCAGTAAAATTGCTAAAAATATTCAAAGTAAACAGGAACGTAGTGTATAGTTCTTCACATGTTCTTTATAAAACAAATGGTTCTGGCTCTGATATCTGATTGGATGAGCCATTTTTAAAAGACAACACATGCATGCATCTCTGACGTCATATCAATTGAATTAATTAATTATTTTTACCATTAAAACTACTGAACTTTATTTTATAAAAGTGATTTAAATGTACTTATTTTTTAAAGTAGGCATGTAGTATAATCTTCTTCCAGGTTAACCTTTGGAAAATAAGGTTGCCCGTGCACCAGTGCCTTTGTTAAAGGTTTAATTGAGCGTCTCTTTCTTTTGTGCTTGTGTATGATGTCTCACAGGAAGGAGGACAGTGTAGCGACTCGCTCTGCCTCTCCGCCAATCACTGAGCTGTTGTCATGGAGCTAACAGCAGTAATTAGACTGTTGGCCTAATGGTTGTTTAACGACTGTTTTAATTACAGCTGATGTTCCCAGGAGCGAACGCCCATCCCACCGTTCTGTCTCTGTACCATTATGGGTGCTGAAATTGAAAGAAAAAGATTCAAATATTTTTTTCTATAGGTCTATCATAATGCGTGCGGTAGAGGGTTTTAAGGGCTCATATTGAGGGATTTTTCATGCTCGTTTGAAATGTTTAATGTATACTATGTAGAAGTGTTAGTATTACGTTGTACATTAGTATCATTGAGATGCTATTGTACTTTTTATTAATAGTTTGAAGTAGTTTTTATTTTAATAATTTCTGTTTTAATTTTAGTTAAAGTTTTATTGTTTTTGTCCTTTTTATTATTTATTTTTTTAATGTCTGTTTAGTTTTTATGCAATTTTATTTCAGTTTAGTTTGTCATTTTAGTACAGCAAGTTGAAAATGAGAAATCAAAACGAGTAATGTTTCTTTGGCAACTAGCTTAAAATAATTTAAATGTTTTACATTTATTTTATTTCAGTTAACATTTATTTGTTTGTTTGGTTATTTGTTAATTGGTTTTAGTTTCCTTTTACTATAATAACCCTTTTATGTAGGGAGAACTCTTTCTCCTGTCCATGAGACAATTTATTTAAATTATTCTGCAAAAACGGGTAGAAATGGGTAAAAATATGTAGACAAAAATAAAGAGCCCCTTATTATTTTTTCACTGTAAAATTAAATATTTAAGAACAATAGTAATAGTTTTATTTTACAGAATAAATTACAATAATAATATTTTTTATTAAAAGTGGCATTCATTTCTTTTTTTAAAGGGGTCATATGATGCGATTTCAAATTTTCCTTTCTCGACCGTATAAGTCATTATAATCAGTAATTATGTCCCCACTGGATGCAACAAATGCCTCGTTTGTAATGGGTTTTAATGTTTTTGTTTCGTTGCTCCGGCCGGGACACAGCATCAACAGTATGGTGAGGGGCGTAACATTTCCGTCTCACGCTTGAGGTATTCGGCCAATCACAACGCACTGGATAGCTGGCCAATCACAGCACACCTCGCTTTTTCAGTGATGAGCTTTGTAAAAATCGACGAGTTTCAAAAAGTCGGGGCATAGAGGAGAAACAATAATGTACAGTATGTGGAAAATAATGTTTTTTTTTTACTTTAAACCGCATAAACACATTTCATTACACCAAATACACAAAATAATGTTATTTTTAGCAGCATCATATGACCCCTTTAACATTGCGTTAAGCCATATTGTGATTTTATTTTATTGGTCTGCCCTGACGAACAACAGATTGAGATATGCTAGTATGCAAAGTTTAGCCACTCATAGTAGATGTCATTTAAATAGCATGTCTTTAAAGGTACAGTAGCAAAAACACTCGGTTTAATCTAATGTGTGATAGACAGAGAAAATGGTCATGAACAGCTCGGTAAGGACTGTTTATGGTGCATGAAATCTTAACTGAATTTATAAGTGGATTTAAAAAAAAAAAATTGTCTGTATGCTTTGAAATTGTAAAATATGGCCCCTTTAAAATGAAAAGGCATGTCAAATACCAATATAACGTTGTTTTTTCTTTTCAGCCAAACCCCTCGAATAAACTGGCCATTATTCACATCCTCGGTCTGTTATCCAATCTCTTCACCACGCTGGACATCACCAAACAGGAGGAGGAGTCAGGAGAGAATGCCCCGCCCATCAAATCAGCCCCGCCCCAGACAGGCCCCAACCCTGTAAGCACCTTCCAGCTGGCCGCGGTCACTGCAAAGCAGATGTTTTCAATATGTCAGAGGTGGACTCGAGTGTGTTTGTGTGTTCTAGGTGGTGGTGGTGCTCCAGCAGGTCTTTGCACTGATACAGACGGTCCTTAGTAAATGGCTGAATGACTCGCAGGTTGTGGAGGTATGATTCACCTCAGACTTCTTATTCTGCCTCATCTCCAGATCGTGCCATAGTCATTTGCTCAGGTTTCATCGTATCTTTTCAATATGGATGCAGGACAGATTTAATTCTGCTCTCTCTCAGGCGGTGTGTGCCATCTTTGAGAAGTCTGTGAAAACTCTCCTGCATGATTTTGCCCCCATGGTGTCTCAGCTGAGTGAGATGCTGGGGCAGATGTACAGTACCATACCGCAGGCGTCAGCGCTGGATTTAACACGCCAGGTACACGAAACACAGGATGACAAATGAATGTTCATACAGGATGTAATGTCCATGTGGGTCCTTAAAAAATAAAAGTTAATGACAAAAGTCTTAATTATCATTTCAAGTCGAGTCACATTTATTTATACAACACCGATTGTTTCAAAGCAGCTTCAAGTTAATAAAACAGGAAAATAACAGTGTTAATGTTGGAAATGCATCAGTTATGAAATATTTCCATTTAGTCATTTAGCAGACACTTTAATCCAAAGGGACTTACAAATGAGAACAATAGAAGCAATCAAAACCAACAAAAGAGCAATGATATGTAAGTGCTGTGACAAGTCTCGATTAGTCTTAACGCAGTACAAGTAGCAAGGTTTTTTTTTCTTAAAATAAATAAAAAGAAAATGAGTAGATAGAATAGAAAAAGAATAGAGAATTCTAGTGTTAGAGGGTCATTTTTTTTAAGTAAATATAAAGAAAACATGTAGGTGGAATATAGAAAAAGAATAGAGAATGCTAGTGTTAGAGGATTCTTTTTTTTCAATTAAATGAAAAGTAGTAGAGTAGAAATAGAATAGAGAGTGCAAGTGTTAGAGGGTCAAGTTCTTTTTTATAAATAAATAAAAAAACAGCTAGATAAAATAGAAATAGAATAGAGATTGCGAGTGTTAGAAAGTCAATTTGTTTAAAGGGGTGGTTGATTGCGATTTCACTTTTTTAATGTTAGTT